>NC_092188.1:1781703-1806703 GCF_043641665.1 Enoplosus armatus | reverse complement strand
GACATTATGCATTACTTAAAAAACCTGTTAAATGGAATGTGACAGTAACGTTTTAATCATTAAAACTAAACATACACAATGAAAGTACATGCTGTCGATATGAGAAGATTTTAAAAGGCCAGTGTTTCCCCTCTGCTGAGTCTTTCCCTCTTCATGTGTTCATGGTGACCTGGATGAACTGGGGAGAGAGAGAGAAATACATCCAGCGTTATTGTACAACCCTCGATCAGTGTTCTCATCTACTAACTGCACCGTTCTCACCAGAGGGCAGAACAACACTGTTGACTGTTTAAAGCTGCATTCGTACATTCATTTTGTTGGAAAGTTGGAAATAAATTCACCTAAAGTTGTTATGGTGAGCGTTAGCAGACAACCATCCAGCAGACGCAGAGCAAGATTATCAATTGGAGACGTGTTTGTGTCCACCTGGTGTCCAATATTCACTCTCCTTTTAGAAAAATATCTGTCTCTCTAGTGTACGGCGGGTTTATCTCGTATCGGCCTGTTTGCTGTCAGCGTTGCTTCTGCTACTGCAGGTTAAAGAAGTTCATGGTAAGAGACGGAGAAACGCCAACAGAGTCCTGCAGGGACGACGTGTTCTTGTAGGCCAACCCGGAAGTTAGCATCGCCCTGGTTCCCCTCCACAAACAGCCAATGGGATTTTTCCATTAAGATTCTCACGCGTTTTGTTCAGCAAGATACAGTGGCTTGCAAGAGTATTCAGCCCCCTTGAACTTTTCCACATTTTGTCACGTTACGACCACAAATCTAAACATATTTTATTGGAATTTTATGTGAAAGACCAACACAAAGTGGCACACAATTGTGAAGTAGAAAGAAAATTATATATGATTTAAAATAAAATTTACAAATAAAAAACTGAAAAGTACGGTGTGCAAAAGTATTCAGCCCCCTTTTCTCTGAGTGTAACCAATTGCCTTCAGATGTTGCCTGATGATTGCTGAATGATCGAATGTTGACCTAATGACTAAATAGAGTCCACCTGTATGTAATCTAATCTGAGTACAAATACAGCTGTTCTGTGACGGCCTCAGAGGTTTGTTAAGAGAATATTGGGGAGCAAACAGCATCATGATGTCCAAGGAACACACCAGACAGGTCAGGGATAAAGTTGTGGAGAAGTTTAAAGCAGGGTTAGGCTATAAAAAGATTTCCCAAGCTTTGAACATCTCACGGAGCGCTGTTCAATCCATCATCCGGAAATGGAAATTGTATGGCACAACTGCAAACCTACCAAGACACGGCCGTCCACCTAAACTTACAGGCCGAACAAGGAGAGCACTGATCAGAGATGCAGCCAAGAGGCCCATGGTGACTCTCGACGAACTGCAGAGATCCACAGCTCAGGTGGGGGAATCTGTCCACAGGACAACTATTAGTCGTTCGCTGCACAAATCTGGCCTTTATGGAAGAGTGGCAAGAAGAAAGCCATTGTTAAAAGAAAACCATAAGAAGTCCCGTTTGCAGTTTGCCAGAAGCCATATGGGAGACACAGCAAACATGTGGAAGAAGGTGCTCTGGTCAGATGAGACCAAAATTGAACTTTTTGGCCTAAATGCAAAACGCTATGTGTGGCGGAAAACTAACACTGCACATCACTCTAAACACACCATCCCCACTGTCAAACATGGTGGTGGCAGCATCATGCTCTGGGGGTGCTTCTCTTCAGCAGGGACAGGGAAGATGGTCAGAGTTGATGGGAAGATGGATGGAGCCAAATACAGGGCAATCTTGGAAGAAAACCTGTTGGAGTCTGCAAAAGACTTGAGACTGGGGCGGAGGTTCACCTTCCAGCAGGACAACGACCCTAAACATAAAGCCAGGGCTACAATGGAATGGTTTAAAACAAAACATATTCATGTGTTAGAATGGCCCAGTCAAAGTCCAGACCTAAATCCAATCGAGAATCTGTGGCAAGATCTGAAAACTGCCGTTCACAAACGCTCTCCATCTAATCTGACTGAGCTTGAGCTGTTTTGCAAGGAAGAATGGGCAAACATTTCAGTCTCTCGATGTGCAAAGCTGGTAGAGACATACCCCAAAAGACTTGCAGCTGTAATTGCAGCAAAAGGCGGTTCCACAAAGTATTGACTCAGGGGGGCTGAATACTTTTGCACACTGTACTTTTCAGTTTTTTATTTGTAAATTTTTCTTTTAATCATGTATAATTTTCTTTCTACTTCACAATTGTGTGCCACTTTGTGTTGGTCTTTCACATAAAATTCCAATAAAATATATTTCTGTTTGTGGTCGTAACGTGACAAAATGTGGAAAAGTTCAAGGGGGCTGAATACTTTTGCAAGCCACTGTAATCTTCACTAATGAACCTCACTTTTATGATTTTTGAGGCATAAATGGAAGCGTCAGAAGTAAAAAGCTAACGCTGGGCTATAAAGGAACTACACCACCGTCGCAAAAGCTTCACTTTTAAGAGACTATAGACAGATATAGATATATAGACAGACTGTCCCAGTTATAGATATTAAATTCAAACAGAAGCAACAAAAGTGGGGAAACTTACATCATCATACTGGAACATGGCCTGGCCATTTTGGGTTGTGTCTCTCCTTCGGAACTGGTCTGAAAAACAAACGCACCCGCGTGAAAACAGCCCAACTCTTTAAATACTTTCATCGTTGATTCTGACCGAACGTTTGTTCATTAACGAAACACAGATTTTTAGTTGGTTTAGTTTGTCTGTTTGTAAATCAGGTCGGCTGAGTCAGTGATCTCCTTCACGTCCCTTCTTAAAACACACTTCTGTCTGAGAGCCTTTCCTGATTTTACTTTACTTTTAAAACCTGATGATTTTATGAATTGCCTTTTATTTTGCTGCCTTTGTAAAGCACATGGATTTTGAAAAGTGCTCTATAAATAAAGATTATTATTATTATTATTATTATTATTATGTACCTGTACAGGCTCACAAAAACACAGTGGCTTTCCTAATGTCTTGTTTGGCCACATCTTATCTCATCTTCAGACGATAATCCAGAAGAAGAAGGAGAAAGGTCCTCTGTCCAAAACATATAGAGTTCATGGACAAGCTGAGCTACAGGTGAGCCGTCAGGTGTCGAATCAGCTGATTTATCTACTAAATAAAGCTGCCAGTTCTGTGTTTTAATGCCGACTGTGTCAGATTTCACGCTTTCCTCGGCCCACTCACCTGTCAGGGCTCGGAGTCTAACGCAACAGGTCATGAAGTCATCAAAGGTGATTCTGCCGTTTGTGCTGTAGCGCTTCATGACGCTGTTCATGGCCTGAGGGCTCAGATTATAACCTGCAGAGAGACGCATATATTATTAAATAAATAACATTAACATTTGCTTCAGAGTGACTCCCAGGCAGTTTGAATACTTCTACTGTTTCACTGAGGAGTTTCTTTAAATAATATCTGGTTCATGTTGGATTTGAGAGACTTAGGGACAAACTACAACTGAATATATAAAACTACAAACAACTTCGATGTGTAACAGGCTGTTTCGTTAGTTCCCCCCGTACCCATGGAGGTGAGGGCGTGCTGCAGCTCAGGGCCCTCCACCGTCCCACTGCGGTCCCGGTCGTAGGATGTGAAGGTATTCTTCCAGCCGTTCAGAACCTGCCACAGTTCCTTGAACTCATTAAAGCCCATGGAGCCAGACATGTCCCTCTGAGACAACACAGTCAGTCAAGGACACCGTCACATGCTTTTCCAGTATTTTTACCAAGCACTTCACTTGAACACGATCACTCCGTGCTCATGGTGACATGAAGGAAGTATTAAAGACATTACAGTGTCGTAATGATTTGTACAGGAGACACAAGAGATGCAGCAAATGATGAGCATCAAACTAAGACTCTGGAAAGCTTTAGTCAGTTAAACTTAGCAAGATTTCATTTCCATTGTGCACTGCATTGTGGGATAACAGTGTCCATCAACATTCAAAAATAAAGCAAACTTAATATGCATACATCTAACAGCTTTGAGAGTACTTTTTGCTGCATAATGAAAACCCAGCTAGAATTACAACATAGGGACATTTGTGTATTTTTGGTGTTTGTCTGTGTTTCCTGGTTTAGGCCCTTTGGTTCCAATGAAGGGAACTCTTCATGCTTAAACTTGTGCACTGCAACTGATGAGAAAATGTTCCTGCGTTGTGACTGACAGGAAGATTAATATGAGCAGTGAGGTCTGAAAAGGAAAGAGTTCCTCGACTCTCTGACTGGCTGATGGGTGAAGGATACATCCAGCATGTTGACCATCAGTCTGCAGGTCTCCAGGCTGAAGGCTGTAGAAGGAAAACACAGACTGTAAGCACACAGGTTAAGCAGACAAAAGTAAAAACACATTTACATGTCAAACATTTCGTGGGAAAATGTTGCATTATTGTTGACAGTGAGATCACGTTTGATAGGCTTGGTGTCATCGTGGTGCAGTCTAGTGTTTAGTGATTTCATCAGTTATAAAACTGACTGAATGGTAATTGTCTGACAAACCAGCTAAACCAGTGCTTTTCAATTAGGTGCCATTACGACCTGGAAGTCAGCAGGTTTCTATTCAGGAGACTCATCAGATTCAAACAGTGTGCATATGTGTTTTGAGTGGATATCTAATAAAAACAGCCTGGTGTTCTTACGCTTGTATGAGCCAGAGATGCCGGAGTGTGTGAGGCAGCGCTGCAGCTCGTCTGACGAGATCTGTCCGTCCTGTCAGAGAGCAGAGGGACGTACGCAATGCCACAGAGCAGTTACAATACAAGATCTGAGAACCTGTGCTGCAGCTCACAAATCAGAGGCATGCTGTACAGTCAGGCCAAAACATAGTGAGGTAAAGTGTTACTTTAAGCTGTGTTACCTGTCCAGCTACAGCTGAAAAATATCCGTAGAGAGGATCCTGCTGCAGAGAGAGACACACAGAGAAACAAGAGATTCTGCATGATTGAGTTGGTTTCAGGTGGATTATACATGACAAACCTCACTGTTTAGTAGTTATACAGCAGCGGAGTTGAACAACTTAATTAGAAGAAGTAACAGTTATCAAAGTAAAAAACAGGACATGAAATCAGTCATGTCTTCAGGCTCTGTGCAAAGCTTTCTAACAGGATTTCAAAACAAAAACCTCAGGAAAGAAAAAAAAGTCCCAACCAGCGAGGGCACGTAAGGTCTTGGATATACATTGGTTACCAAAAGATATACATTTCTTGAACACTCACGTTGCCTTAATGAAAGGAAAACGACCAAACCGACAAAAAGAGCAAACCATCCTGCACACAGTGTCATCGTGTCACCACCTGACGAGGGTCTAAGAGACTGAAATGAGGTTCAGGACGCTTCGTTGCCCTTTTGTAACCATGTTTTGAAATCTTTCCTGTTCACTAACTGGGAGCCAATGCAGAGTGGCAAGCATGTGTGTCTGTGTCTGTCTTTCCTATTCACTCACTCATAATCACAGCCAGCAGCCTGCATGCTTTACATAGTCCACCAGCGCTGACTCAGTGTGTGTGTTCCTATTGACCACTGAAAACACTTGAAATGATTGATCTGATTATCTAGTGTGTGTGTGTGTGTGTGTTTCCCCACCCTTCCTCTCCCCAAACTCATTGTGATTCCACCATAAAACACACACACACACACACACAAACGTCTTAGATTACCTCAGTGATAAAAGTTGCACAAGACATCTGGTTACAAGAGTTCACAACGGAAAAGAGTTTAAAGTCAACAAACAAAACAAATCAAGTGAAATGTGATAGAAAGTTTCATTGAAAACAAAATTACTATCCTGCTGTAAACACACAAGGACACTAACATCTAGAGTTTTCAGGTACTCTGCTACTTTATACTTCGAATAAAACCTATGATCAACGAATAAATATGACACACTGTCACAGATTAAAACTACCCAACAGTAAATAATTAAGTTTAAATTAGCTCCAGCTCGATTACTATATTAAAATACTACAGACACATCAATGCATCAGTAATTACAGTTCATTAATACAATACATACAAATATAATAATCAAAGTCTGCATAACAAATACTTTACATTTTAGTACTTTAAGTACATTTTGATGATAATATTCTTACGTAAGTCTGATTTTGAATGCAGGACTTTTACTTGTAATCAGTGGTAGAAGTACTCAGATATCTGACTGAAGTCCTAGATTCAAGATTCAAGAAGTATTAAGTAAAAGTACTTTCCACCACTGCTTGTCGTGTTGTATATTTCCATATAAGTAAAATATTAGAATACTTCCTCTGAGTTTCGCCCTGAAAAGCTTGACGTTAAAATGTGTGGAAACACTTGATGACTCTAATGCTAATGATTAGCTAATGATTAGCTGATGGGTAGCTAGTTCTCTGACGTCATCTAACTGATGGATTTCAGGTAGAAACCGTGAAACGGAGAAAACAGCTGGCCTCGTGTGTTCTCGGGAACTTCACAGTCCACCCGGCCAACTTCCGCCCTGTTCGGACAGGATGCTCGTCCCGGGACGGTGGTCGGTGGACAACATATTCTGCTTTTAGCGGACATTTCATCACATTTTAACGGTTCTTACCGATGCCGGGGCTCCACCGGGGGCAGCGCCGTATCCTGCAAAGGCCATTTTTTAAGAATCTAGGATAAAACCGATAAAACGGGGGGTTTTCCAGTCGTAATTTGCACCGCGGGTCTCCTCCCTGCTGCCGCTCCGAGGGCGTGTCTGTCTGCAGATGTACACAAACTTAAAGTTGAGGCGATAAAGTGTTGTGAGTTCGCCAGAAGCACCGAGGCGGGTCTAAAGGTAAATGTCCCGGAAGAAACAGACCAGATCAGAGGAGGAAACACGCAGAACCGCGGGACGCCTTTCAGGTGGGTTGTTAAATGTCCTGTTTCCTCAGCGAGAGCTACCCCGCTGCCTTCTGATTGGCAGCGAGAAATCACATGACCTGTAATCCACCAATCGGATCAAAGCGCTGCAACGATGGAAAAACAATGTAAGAAAAACTTAACAAGACATTCACAAACAAAATACACTCAGCTGCCAGTTTATTAGGTACACCTAGCTCAAATTAATACAGTCTAATACAACAGTCCTGTTGACTTGTGATGTTTGTTTACATTCATTTGGAGGACTGTTGGTAAAAGCAGGCCAAGATTAAGATTAAGATTAAGATAGACTTTATTAATCCCACAGCGGGGAAATTTACAAGTCACAGCAGCAAAGACAGGAAGGTGCAGAAACACCCAGCAGACAAGCACTGTGTCAATAAGAATTATAAGTATTTTTTTTAAAAAGAAAAACAATATACAAATAATAAATACTATAATAATTATAAAATAAATTGGAATAGATTCCAATATCATTAGTTGAGAAACACAAAATGCAAATTGTCCTTTTTTTAGACACTGTTTTTACTGTTCTAACAATGAGAATTATGTTTCAGATTTCTTTGTCCTTCCTTGCAGAGAGCCATCGGTCTCTATTCAGAGTATGAAAGTATACTTGCAGAGACTAAACTGCAACTAGTTGCTCAAATTTGTTCTAAAAGTTGTCCGCAGTCTTTATATAGGTTTGCACCGCAGACTTACAACTGCAAGACCAGGATAAAACCGGCGTAAAAACTTCAATGTCAATGCAAACATTGTTGTAAGCTTTAAACAACAATATTATATGTCAGTGAACCCTTCATTTAAAATAACAAAAAATAAAAGCAAACATGTTGATGGGGGTACTGAGCTCAAGATAGCTTCAGTTCCCTTAAAAGTTGATTCTTCGATACTGGAGCTCAATAAATGGATGTCAGCAGTCTTAGAAGAGATCACACCACACTCATGAATCTAAAACACTCCAGTTTTATTACACACAAAACACAGGCCTGATCAGTACATTACATCATTAGCTGAGACGAGCTGCCCAATCAGCTTGTTCTCTAGTGACACATGCAGTCGCTCCTGCTGCGTCTGACTCCGCTCCAGAGAAAACCAATCTGTGGCTCCATCTCTGGTTTCAGAGGAAGAGCCGAGAGGAAGAGGAACGGAGGGAGACAGTGACTTCACCTCCCCGACCGCACTCACTCGCGGAGGGCACCGAAGCTCGAGCTCGGGCTGGGATGTACAGACTGAATCCTGACTGTGGGGTTTGGTCGCTCAGACCTCCTCTGTGTCTCCTTCCTCAACATACAGGGAGCCTTGCTTCAGCCATGCTGAGCCACCAAGAGGAAGAGGAGGAGAAGGAAGAGGCAGGAGAGCATCCGGCTGTTTGCTGCTACACTACAGGTAGTCTCTCACATGTTTTAGATCTGGATTTTCTTGAACATCTCCATTGGATGAATTTAAACTTAAAATTTTAAATCTTTTTAAAGACGTCTGTGGTTGTTGCTGATGTTTGTGTGTGACTGTCTATGCTCTCTTATTTTCTCCTGCTGTACTCACGTCTCTCTTTCAAAAGAGATCCTGATTACAGGTTATGTATGAATGAGATTGTTGTTCCTGTTGGTCTCAGCATACATCAAAACAATTTGGCTTTAAATCCGTCCCTGAGTGCATGTTTTTGTTTGGACCTGAAAAACCACCCACTTCCTGCTATGTGTGCATGTGTGCCAGTATATGCAGATGACTGGTGACTACACTCCTCGTCCAAACCCAGCAGGTCTCATCAGCAGGTACAGGAAACAGACGGATCAGACATATGATTCAGCCATGACGTGCAACTCTAAGCCAAGCCCCTGCGTTAACCAGCCATGCGTGTTTGTTGTTGATGTTGTCGTGTCTTTACAGTGTGAATAAAATGCATTCTTATGGAAAACAATTACGCTTTTTTAAATTCTGAAGGAAACTAACCGAAATAAAAGCACGTCGATCCACAGTGAGTCCAGGTTGAACTAACACTACTTGGCAATGATGACTTCTTTTTTTCTGTTGCTTAGTTTTTCTGTTTTATGGATATTTTGTCTTTTATGGTTTGCAGAGAAAAAAATCAATAACTCTAAGCTCAGGGAAGCTACAATTCACATAAAGATTTTGAACAAAAAACAAAATTGCATTAATACTTTTTACAGCCAAAACAAATTGAGTCAATATACTGTTTGCCAGTATATTGCCAATAAAATAAAAAGATTCATACTATACTGTTGAGAACTGAAATTTGTGTTACATAACAAACAGTACATGGTTGCTCTGCTCAGCAGGTAGGGGGGGTCCTCCACTAATTGCAGAGTTGGTGGTTCAATCCCCAGCTCCTCTTGTCCCTGATCCCCTAATTGCTCTCTATGGTCATTTCTGAATTTTTTAAAACACATCTTAGCTGCAGTAATATCTATAAATTAGCTTGAAAGAAATGTGCTTCATTTTGTTAGCTATCAGCATCAAGTTATCTGATAACTTCTCACCTGTATCTACAGGTTGTGATGACATCATCAGTCAGGCTGCTGACGCTCAGTGGTCCACCTCCGAACCTCCCATCCACTCAGGGATCCCCTGCAGCTTGGGCCTGACTGGGCGAGATCCTGGTGCACCTTCCTCACAGCAGCCTCCTGATGGGAGAGACGTATCGCAGCGTTTCACTGGTGGTCGTGGCTGGGAGGGTCAGGGTATGGAGACCCAGGGATGTGTGTGTGTTTATGGGCAGAGGGAACCAGAAGGTTTGGGTCCCTGCTGGCCTGGATCTCCATACGTCTACTACGGCGGTGAGTGTTCACCTGATGTTATATCTAAACTGTGTACTTTGGGAAGTTTTTCTGGTTTTAATAAAATACTTTCTTTCAACGAGAAGACATAAATCACAGACATTTAGGAGCAACTTTATTCTTTTAAAAATAAATAAGTGTTACGCGTGGGGTTATTCTACTGTTGGACATTTGAGAACATGCCTGCACCCTGCAGTCTGGCCCTGCCAGCTGCAAGTTTGATGTAAAGATATATGATGTTCCTGTTTCTCCGTTTTGTCTCCCTGGACTGCAGAGAACAGGTTTGACTATTCTATAGAAAAAGGTAGATGGCAGTCAAAAAATTCCAGTCAAAAACAATAAATGAATTCACTTTTGCATGATCGTCTTGGCGTGTCACAACTCAATATCTCTGCAACTTTCCCCCCAGGGATAAATAAAGTATCTACCTGTCTATCTATCTCTGGCCTTCACCATTTAATGCATGAGCTCTGACCCTCCAATTTCTAATCTAACAAACTGACTTATCATAAGATAACCTATTGGTAATTTGTAATAACTTGGGTCTAGTGTGCCACTATTACACGGCAAATGCCTATAACATCATCCTTGTGTTTGCTTCATACAGTGAGGAGGAACCTGGTGGTTGGAGTGGAGGTGGTGGAGGAGGTTGCTGTTGAAGACACCCTAGAAGTAATGTAAGTACTATATGAATTATTACAACAGTTGTGCTGATCCTACCACTAATGCAATTGTTTCCATGGTATAATCTAACTTCTAACTTAAAACCTTTTTGTCTGACACAGAGTTGCAGTGTGATTCACAGCAACACAATCATACATGCACGTTTGGTTGAAAAAGAGGGTTTCTGTCTTTTCTCATCTCAGAACAGAGGACATATATACAGATGATCTGGTGGATCCTGAGCTGCTGCAAGACGCCCAGCTGTACCCCACATGAGCCAGTGTAACTTTCAGTGTGTCCTGTTTTGACTGTATGCATTGTAAACCAAGATATTATTCACATATTTGTCAAATGTGTTTGTATTTTATGTATTTACCCTATCACTGTTGTTGTGTAAGTGTGTCTTTGACATGTTTATCTTTTTTTTAATCAAAGCCAGTGTCAACTGTTGTTAATAAGATTTACAACAGAAAACAAAACAATAAAAAAGTGACTTGTTCTTCTGACTGATTGATACTTATTAATATAATATAATATAATAATGAAATAGTGGACTTCAACTACCAGCATGCATCGCTTCTTTTCTCCCTCTGACGCCCTGGCATACGTCATAACCTCGCGCAGGTAATGGCAGCCGTAAATGCAGCGAAAACAAAACACGGATGATTTCGTTGCAAACTCTGTTTTGATGTGGATTTAAACCCTTAAAATGTCGGACTCGGTAGAAACGCAAACCCTTCAGGACCGACTGGACCGTCTGCGGGAGCTGACAGAGTTCACAGAGAACTGCAAAAAACAGCTAGACGGTATTTTTGAGACGCTGGGATGGTCGCTGGACTACAAGGACCGAGTAAGTTAAACTAACTTTAGCTAACGGTTAAACTAACGTTAGATAAAAATCGATCTTTTGCAAATTAATCTTGTCTTTATCGTAGCTAAACAACGTTATCTTATTCAGATACGCATGTAAATTAGTAAAAGGAAGGCGTTGCTTTTAGTTGGCGCCGAACCAACCGGGACACCGAGCTGTAACGTGACGTGAACATCAATTCAGCGTTAATGCTAACGCTAATGCTAACGTAAATGCTAACTATATTCTTAAAGTCCGTCAGGTTGGCCGGTTAGTTTGCTAGCGTTCATCGACCTAATTTAACCCTTTAAAGCTCTCTCCGCAGTTTCCTTTTATTGTTATGCAGTTTTGTTTGATGCGACAGGAGATTTCCTGTTTGTAGCTTATGTTTTTTTACATCTGTTTTTTTTTTTCCTACTGCTGCTTTGCTCCATCTCGTTAAATGCTAATATCCAGAACTTTATATATTATGTACTGTCAAACATTTCTTCTTGCATTTAAATGCATCAAACGTAACAGTGATCAACATCATAAGCGAAAGCATGAATTTAAAACCTAAGAGAAATAGGTCACTTATAAAACAATTCAAGAGCATGAGGGACAAAGGAGAGTTCATGTCTTGTGGTTCAACTCGGGCACTAAGTATTCCCTGCGCCCACTAAGGGGGGATGAAGTGTCCTTGATTATGTTGGTGAGGGTGCGCATCATATCTGCGTAATTCACAACTAATGTTTGTGATGTTTTCTCAGGAAGCAATGGAGCAGTGTCCCTACGACCCCAACCACAGAGTCCCGGTCAGGAGCATGGAGAAACACAAAGTGTCCTGCAGCCGCAGAAAGATGGGCTACTCAGCCGAGGAGCAGGTATCATACATACACACTCTACATACTCTAGTCTACTGGAAACTAGTAGCAGCGCTCCAGAGGAAGGAGCAGCAAACGTTCACAGTAAAATTCACTGCTGGTTGGTTTGATAACCTCCATCTGAGAATGGCAACAAAACAAAAACACGACTGCAAAAGCTTCTCTTCATCATGCGACGGACTACTGTGAACACCATGAACTCCACTGTGATGCACTTCATTATTAAGAGAGTAATAAAATGTTTTATCACTCTTTTGCAGGCAGGGATGTTCGACCCCTCTGTGTGTTATGAGAACAGCAGTGTCAGAAGCTTTACAATGGGTGAGTCATGACTATTGACTGACAGTTTATCTAGTCAAGGTAAAAGCTTCAATGAAATGTGCTTTTTTTCCTTTAGAGATTCGAAGAAAAAGTCTTGAAGACAATACTAATATTATGTTTTGTTCATAGAGATATTTTGAGATAATTTTCCCTGCAAAACAACATAAAAAATATAACCGCTGTTATGAAATATGAAGAGCTTTTAAAGCTCCAAAGGTCGGCCAATCAAAGATGATCTGGAAAATAATAATCTGTGTTTGTCCAATTTTTTGCAATTGCTGTTGATGAACATGTTTTTAAAGAAGTAATATTTTGTTGTTGTCCTTGTTAAATATTTTTAAAATTACTTTGTCTGAAGATACCGTTAAAGGACAGGGAAGCTGTTAGACATTATCAAATATCATTGTGATTCATAAAAAAAAAAAAAGGAAATACAACCACCTACCTCAACCTGTGTCCTGGCAGCCGGTTCTCTTTGATTACGTTTTTTATTACTAGATGAAAGTCAGATGAAATCAAGTGTGTGTAAAGATAGAATGTTAAACGTGTTTGTTTCTGGCTTTACCAATCCTGCCCGGAGACACACACTTTGTACACTTTGTGGTATATTCTTCGGTTGTCATCATGTCATTTCCTTCATGCAGACAAATCCACGCAGCACCAGGTGATCCTGCAGGCGAGATCTGCTGCACCCCTGATGAGGATGGAAGGAGTCTTCTGGCAAGGTGTGACCTTAATTTGTAACAGGTCGCTGCAGAGTTTACCATGCTGTCCAGAGACGAGACAGCTTTCCATTAGACGTACGCTGTACAGGAATGTTTAGTCTCACTGTCCAGAAGCAATGACAGACCACTAGATGTCACTAGAGATCTTGTGCTCGCTCAGATGTTCGCTCCCTCTAAACCTACACCTGCCTCCAGTCCCCCAAATATTTATCCCAATAAATAAGAAACTTCTGTAACTTTCAGATTATGTTCTTGATTCGGGATTGTCACCTTTTTATTTTATGTCATTTTGTGTATTCTGTTTGCTGCGACAGGGGTGAGTATTAGAGAGGAGCTGGGCTCTAGAAAGTTCTGCTGCTCTGGTTTAGGCTTGCCTGATTACGTGCAGCATCCTTTTAACATCATATCCTTTCAAACCACAGGGCTAGGCTGGGACACGCACACATGCAGCAGTCGTACTCACATACACACTCTTTTCCCTTTACGTGTTGGGAAAAGTCTTCATACATTCTGACTTGTCAGTTAAATTTAATGTTGATAAAAGTAAACTTTATTTATTTGGCGTGTTTTTCAAAATATTAATGTCCACTGCTAAAATAATTCCAGTTAAGAGCCATGATCACTTAGCAAGGAGATAAGCAATAGATAAAAGGTGCTTGTGGTTGGAAAAGGAGTTCAGAAACTCTTAATATTTTGTACATTTTACTGCCTGTTAAATTACAAGCACATCAGTGACGTTACAAAATTGTAGAGAGATGGGGAATTTGTTGAGCATCTTTATCAGAGCCTGCTGTGATCTGTGAAATAGACCCAGAATCTTACATTGAAATAAAAATTATTATAAGTAAGACCATCAGTCTGGTTCCAAAAGAGTTTTCTCTCTTTGTTCACTCACTTCACAGGGTACATTTTTTAACTCAATTGTAGCACATCAATACATAATTCTGCCAATTACATTCTGTACATCAAAATGTAAATATAAAGGGTCCACTTACTGTTTTTCTTCTACCTGAGGTAACTGTACTATTTCCCTTTGTGATTCAGTGACGTCTCTGCTCCAGTTTAGGTTGAGTCACATTCAAATGTTAATATCGCTCAATTAAAACCATTTAACTTTCCCCCAAAATAAGTAACAGAACGTTTTGTTTTCAAAATATGTCAGAATCCAATTTTGTGTGAATTTTTAGAGCTGCTTTGCCGTTCAGTTTGAGGAATATTACGGAGATGATCAATGTGTCAGGGTGATTTGTGTGTGAAGCCTCTCTGGTCCTCCATCAGGGCAGTACTCCGGTCAGCCTGTCGACGTGCCTGAGACACACAAGCGTGCGATGTGCGACCTTACTGTGGCCGACCGATTGGCTCTCTACGATCATGTGGTCCGCGTCCTCGGCCAACAGAAGGAAGCTGCCTCCTCCAGCAACGATGACCTCTATGTAGATTTGGTGTCCAAACTCCGGAAGAGTAAGATTCACACCTCTCAAACATCCAAATGATAAAATACTGGGTGTCAGATCACCTGTACATGTTTTTTTTGTATATCAAATCTTCTATATTAGCGCTTTGTCCACTAATTTCACTGTAAAACTGTGAAATGCATTTTGCTTTTATGTTGGTGAATAAAGGAAGAGCTGCTCGGTTTCTCCCCCAGTGTGATCCTCTGCTTTAATGAATGTGTGTGTGTTTGTGTGCAGATGACGAACAGAACGAACCCAAGACTCACCTGGAGCTGATGGCAGAGATGAGGGACTACAAGAGGCGGCGTCAGTCTTACAGAGCCAAGAATGTCCACATCACCAAGAAGTCCTACACTGAGGTACGAGCGAGCAACAGGAGCGTGTTTGGCTGGTTCTTTACCCATAATCCCGTCGTCACACATTTTCAGGCGTCTGTGTGCTGTCGTTGCCTTCAGAGTAAACATGGTTTTGTTCTCGGGGTGACGGCTCCGCTCAGATCTCAACAGGTTGAGATGCTCTGATCTGTACTCCACGTAAGGTGATCCATACAAAAAATGTTACTGTGCTGGGAAAAGCTTTTTAGGTGTATGTGTATCTGATAATCTGAAGCCGACCGCAGAGCATGGGGTCCTCAGTAAAACTCTTTTCTGTTTAAATAAAGGTTCACAATCTGATCGATTATCTGGCATCACTGTGATCTCCCTGCAGGTGATCAGAGAGGTGATCAACGTCCACTCAGAGGAGCTCACCAGAGAGTGGAGAGAGGAGGAGAACGAGGAGGAGTCGACCAGATCTGAACTCTCCTCCCAGAGGTACAACCAGCACCGTGACCTCTGACCTCCTGAGGATCAGTTTCCTGTAATGTTGTTGATTAAGGAAATGAAACGTATTCTGTTGAGCTAACGACTTGTATTATTTGTCTGTCAGGCGTCGGCTGGATGAAAGGCGCTCAGCGTCGTCAGAGTCTCGTCACTCCCACAGCAGACGCCATCGCAGCCGGGAACGAAGCCACGACAGAGAGAGCAAGAAGAAGAGGAAGAAGAAGGAGAGGTGAGGAAGGACAAATATAACCTCTGTGTTGTCCAGTTTTTGTTTCGTTACCGGATGCTTGATATATACAGTATGTATGTGGTGATGTGGTATGTTTAAGACATTTTTCCAACTAACAGTCAAAGATTTATTGGTGAAACAGGCTTTTGTTTCAGGAAGTGCCAAAATATACTCTCACTGTTTGCTTTATGGATCTTCGCAGGGATTCCCGCTCCCCTGATGACCACCACCACGACCGAAAGAAGAAGAAAAAGAAGAAGAGAGAGGAGAGGGACAAGGAGAAGTGATAGTGCTGGATCAGCAACAGAAGCCAGATCAGATGAGGTGCAGGGTCATTGTGGCCTCGACAGGTCAAAAGATGTCGGGTGTCATAACATTTTAAGTTAAAGTATATATATATAGTATATAAAGTAAACTAGGGGATTAAAGTTTTGGGAACCAACAACATCAACATTTTGAGCTTTTTGTGCTTCACAAACACCATTTTGAAATAAAAAAGAATATTTTTTCCCCATCTTGTTTTAACACTGCTGATCCAGTGTAATAACATGTCTGCCAGTCTTGAACAGGCTCCACCTGCCTCCGCCTGATTGGCTGGGAGTGGGTTTCAACACTACATGGAATGTTGGACTGGAGTGTCATAGCTGGCACACTTTCATCACGGGGTCAAAGGTCACTCTTGTTTCAGGCTTCATTTCGCTGCGTGCCTTCAAGTGTTTACACAAGGTTTCTGCAGTCATCGGGAAACACTGGAAAGTCTTTTATCTCAAAGTGGAAATTATTTAGAAAAATGTCACAAAATGTTTGATTCTGAAATCCAGCTCAGAAAAAAAAGATACTACTTTAAATGTGCATGTCGTCGTTTTAAAACTACATACGATCACACCTAATACGTGATGGAGTGAAGGGAACCGATATACGCTGAAGGTTTAAACTCTTCTCCGCATGTTGGAATCCTCTACAGTTTGTTCAGTTAAACCAGCGTCAGAATAAACTCTCAGTTTATATTAGAGCTGCATCTCACGGTTATTTTCTCGATTGAATTGTTTGGTTGAAAAAAAAACATCAGAAGACAATGAAAACAGTTCAACACAAATGTTTTCAGTCCCGTTTGTCTGTTTTGTTGTTGTAGAAAATGTCATGAATGTTCAGTTTTCAGTTCGTGAGCTTGTGAGCCAAGGAATTCATTTTCATGGACATTTCTTTTGAAAAGGATTTCTTCACATATTGAAATAAAACATTTCTCCTCGTGAGCTTCTGCTCTTATTTGAAGGGGAAACAATCCGGCACATACTTGCAGATGATTAAATAATACATCATATAATTTAAATTGAAAATAAAAAAATAAATGTGGGCTTAAAGTTTGGACTTTGCTGGCACAGATCATCCATCTCTCTTTCTCTCTGTCCTGGTGTTTCTCTGCTGATGCTGGACTCGGGGCTCAGGTATTTCTCACCCTGTTGAGACGCAGAGATAGAAGACCAGAAGAACAAAAAAGAGACGGAGAGGATCCCGTCAGTGCCTGGGAACCTGAGGGATCCTACAGAGACAGAGAGGACAGAGAGAGGACAGAGAGAGGACAGGGGGAACCACCGGGGTGATAATGCTGTGAGGAGAACTGCTCAGGGAAAGCTAAATCAGGTTGTTTTTGTCTTCGTCTGTATCCTGAAAGCGTCCTGTGCGGGATCTGGTTTCGGTTTGAGGGGACTCTGCAGCACCATGGGAGCCTCCAGAGACAAGGTAAGAGGGGATGGTCTGAGTTTGGCCCGGGGCCCTGCAGGTCTGAGGTCTGTTTTGGTTCCCTGATGGGACCAGGAGTATTATTTTAGTTCATTTGGCTGAAGTGGGATTGAATTGAAATATAATGATATGTTGTGCAGGAGGCAGGTAAAGGAGAGAAACTTGACTTACAGTGTTGAGACAGACGGGGTTCAGGTTTAGCTGTTAAACGGAACAAACAGTAGATGGACATTTGGTCCGGCACAGGTACTGAGGGTTTTAGATTTGAATTGGTCGGTTTTCAAAGGGCTTCCCAGGCTGTCTGCAGGCCCTTACAAGTGTCAAAATACCAGGCCTGAAAAATTATTATTGCCTACAATCTGAATAGAAGACGTCTTCATTTCCACATTGAAATGTCTTCACCAAATCTAACTTTCTGCTGCCTGCCTACACCCTGGATCTGAACCCTTTCTTCAATACAACTTGTCACATACTCCGCTTCATACACATTCACATGTGCTGAGAAATGTTAGTAATGAAGGACAAGTTATTCAGTCTCTCTTTGTTTGTTGTTTTGCTGAGATCATTTCCCATTGTAGTTGTAGTTGTAGTTGTAAAATGCTATCATGCCGTCACTCGGCTCGGTGGCGTTTTCTCTTGAAAGACGCTTCAGAACAAATCTTCATTTCCCCTGAAGTGTGCAGAACACGGTCAGATCATTGGACTCAACTGAGGCATCTTATATTCAGTAAGGTAAAGTATAATACTGGAGAAATCCTGTTGATCTTGAACCCAAAAAGAAACAAAACGACCTCAGATGACAAAATAGGTGCCATTTCCATCATACAACACATATTCAAATTCATTTATAAATTAATTAAATTATTATATAAGAAACCACAAATATGGATGAGAACATGTTAATGTGAAAGAGCACGGAGGGAAGTGTCTCACCTCACTGCCCCAGAGGTCCTGCAGGTCAGGTTTAGTGGTTCGTTGACACCACAACATGCTCCACCTATCGCTCCTGTTACAGCTGAATTTGGATTTATACCCAAATGAATCTGTAGTGTTTATTTACAGGGCAGCACGCTGTACATCCAGCAGATCCCAGAAACACTGCTGGAGAGAAAATATGGTTAGGCTCTGCTCAATACTGTACAAATTAAACACAATCATTTTTTAAATTCTTTCTGCCTTTTTGTTTATTGTCCTGGGTAACAAAAACACGGTTTGCCACATTTTTACTAAAGCAAAAAGGCCCCTTTAGAAAGAAAAACAAGAAAAGGAAAAGGGTCTTTTCATGGTATTTGTTGACAGTGAGAAAAATCTAGAATAGTCTTGAAAGTCTTGAGAGTTAAATATCTCAGCTTTCAGAATGTCCCTCCATTAGTTTTCCAAAACCAATTTCTCACAAGCTCAAAGTTCAGAAGTCACACAATGTAATTGTGGTTATGGTCAGTTTTATTGACCTGGTGTCAAACTCTCCAGCTTCTCCTTAAAAGCTCACAGTGAAGCTTTAAGGAATGTCGGCCGAGTCTGAGAAGAACTCTGCGGTTTTCATCCTGACAAAGAAACCTCTCAGTCGGTTTCATTCTCACACAAACGCCAGCAGGGTCTCATCTGATGAACTGAGGGATGCTTCTCCTTTTTGAATGTAGTCCACTTAAACAGCAACGAGGCGTAAGATAATGGACGTTTTCTGTAACTTAACTGTAACTCACTACTTTACGTACATGCAGTGGGTGGTTATGTATTTCAGGCCAGTGTTCTTTTCTTTATTTATGTGTCTGTGTTTTTTATGTCTTTTAAGCTTGGAGTCCTTTAAACCAACAGTTTTCTTTTACAAGAGACATGAAAGTAACTTTGCCCCTCATCCCTGACATGTTGGGCTATTTTTGAACCATCAAACACCATCTCCAGGTGTGAATCCCACACACTGTCCATCATGTTCAGTTAACACCCTGTCAGTCCTCAGAGCTTCAACAACTGAAAAACATTCTTCATTCACTTTTACTTGATGAACGTCTGAGACCCAAACAGCTGACCGGCAGTCTGCAGGATTCTTTGGTTCCTTTTGTTCCTGCACACCTGCCAATAAGACCTGGACGATAAGTTGTTTTCATCTTCAGGTCTCACACAGAGCACCAAAAATCAGGAGCCACATTTACTGTTGAACTGCCGAATATCCAGAACAGGTCTGACAACTAACTGGGAGTCTGTCTGCCTCCTGCTGTGAACTGGGCTGACTGACAGACTCATGTGGTCTGTTCCGGTCTTCATACTGATTGTATTAACTGGTCCATGGTGTGATTTTATTCCCCCTGCAGGCGTCGCTCCTCTCGGGGCTGCTGGTGTTCACGCTGTGTGTCGTCTCTTCTCTCGGCCAGGAGGAATATTCTGGACACCACTCAGGTCAGAGCTGCTGTGTTCATCTAGAAATGTCGCATTTATACGGAAATAAGAAATATGTTAGAACAGAGAGAGCAGCGTAGCACAGTAGAAGAAGAAATACATGTTCCATTTGTAGGAAACAGTTATATTAAATATTAAAGAGAGAGAGCTGAATAAAAGCATATTTGTTAGTGATGGAACACCAACTTTCAGTCTGGTTGTATTCAGTCAAACACAAGAATCACCTGCTGACAGGATGTCGCTTTCAGTATTTCTTTCTGAGAATTAATTATTCCCCCATTTGTTCATGTTCTTAGCAGTGACAGATTTTTTGTCTGAAAGTTCGGGCTCGTCCGGGATTTGAACCCGGGACCTCTCGCACCCGAAGCGAGAATCATACCCCTAGACCAACGAGCCACCTGCATGTGAACTTAAAGCATCAGGTGTGAGTCGCTGTGTTTAACATGTGTTTCTCTCCAGGTGAAGAACACACCTATGAGGGCTCCTTAGTGGACCACCAAGACAACTTAGCCTCTCCTCAGCCAGGTGAGCACAGTGAGCCTCTTTATTCTGAACTGCTTATATTTATTATAGTGGGTGCTCTTGTCCAAACAAGTCTTAACTGAACCAAAAAGCACACACTGACTCTTGGTAGACCTCCACACTGTCAACTAGGACCACTAGGACTAAGGACTAAAAGTGTAAATGTTTTCTCCTCTGTGCCATCAGAGTATCCACCTGAGCCGACTCACAGCTACGACGAGGACCAGAGGCCCGAGGAGGAGGACTACGATCCCTACGATCCCTACGGCCCCGCCCCCACCCAGGTCACCATGATCACCGAGGACGCCTTCCCCTACGCCACCACTGCAGAGTCCCACTACGCCAAGGAGGACACAGAGACCATGCAGGTACGACCGCTGAGGGCTGGAGGTCTTCACAGGGGTCAGAGCAGCTCCTCACCACAAGGTCCATTTACTTTTGTATATTATTGTTTGACAGAAAAGAACTTTATCAAACTGCCTGAAGTGCATGATTCAAAGTTTCAGTACTTTTAACAGGAACATGAACTTCAACCAGCGCTGTAAAGCAGGAAAATAAGAAGTATTTTAGGTGGTGTACCAATGTGAGACTTAATCACTAGAAAATAAACACAAAGCTTAAAATCTCTTTATCGTACATTTGTAAAACTTCATTTTTATGAACCACATTGAAAGTGTCAAAGCATCAACAGTTAAACATGGTGTCCCATGTTTAGTTGTTTTTACGTCACAAGAGGTGCGTTTCAACTTCAGCCAGCGTCCCAGTGTCAGTCCACAGTGCGTAATATTCATGATGTTGTTGTGTTTCAGGTCCCGTATGAGTACCCTCCAGCAGGGCCGGACACGGAGGAGTCCGGGGACGACGCAGCGCTCGGGCAGGAGGGGCCGACGGAGTGCGACTGTGAACCCGGACAGCCCGGATTCGCTGGCTTCGCAGGCCCAAAGGTACTGACTCATTTCATCACGTCATAGTTATTTATTCTCAGTGACAGTGATGAAGAAGCATGAAGACCTTCATAGTCCTCTGGCTTCTGAAAACATTACACTGATTGGCCAGCTGGTGGCGCTGTTAACCTCCGTCCAAATTTAAACTTCATCTCACGCGCCAAATACATCCAGTTCTTCTTACAGCTACCGTAAGACAGCTTCCACGTTAAAACATCCTCGAAAACTGGTCTTCTCACATACAGACTGAATTTGTACTGGAAATAAATGTGCCAAAGCGTATCGGAGAATATTTCTTATTATGAAAATAGTACGTTTTGGTGTCAGTGGTTTCCTGCCCTGTTCTATTCTATAGCAGCACTCGTTTCCATCTGCACAGTAACAGTTTATCTGCACGAACACACCAGGAATCGATCGATAAATGCTCACGTTTGTCTTGATTTCCAGTCTTTTATCGATTCTGTTTCTCTTCCTGTCAGGGGTCCAGAGGTCTGCAGGGTAAAACCGGTGAGCCAGGAACTCAAGGCAGAGAGGTGAACGTTATTACTGCATGTTTATTAATGATGAATGAACATAAGAATCATGTTACAGCTGCGTGTGCGTCTGCTGCTGCAGTTTCATCTGTGATTTTAATTGTGTTTATTGGTTTTTAGGGTTATAAAGGAACCAAAGGTGTTCGGGGAAGAGGAGGAGACACCGGACTAGTAGTAAGTGAATCAAGTTACAGCAACACTGATACTCAAAACCACCACGCATGAGGACTTATACTGATAGATAAACCTGCACTGACACTGTAGTGACAACAGAGTTACAGCAAACAAACACTGAAACGGAAAGTAAATTTAAATTGTTTAGAGGAAGAAAGTGAAAGACAGTGAAAATGAAACTAAATGAGATCTTTAAAAAGGACATTGAAGCCGAACAACGAAACAAAAGTAAAAGTAGAAGTGAAATAAAAGAAATCCACAATTAATTCTTTCTATACTGACAACACAACACGGTCTTAGGTTAGCACAATTAAATAAAACGTACTCACCCACAAAAACGAAGAATAAACAATACTTTGATCAAATTTTAAAAAGTACAAAAGTACATGTGAAAAGTTTTTAGTTGTCATGAATTTGCTGCAGATACATTTTGTCCTTTTATACAGACAAATTTATTATATATATATATATATATATATATATACTTTACTATATAAAAGTTATATATACCAAAACCAACAAATCAATACCAAAATTGTTCAAGATAGATCTAAACTGATTAAACTGTATGCGTCATGTAGTTCTATTAACAAAACAGTTCATATTTTTTGTTTGTGTTGATTTAATTGTGTTTTTTGACCTTTGACCCTCTCCTCCTGCAGGGCGACTCCGGACCTGAAGGAGATGACGGAGCTTCAGGTTTCTCTGGAGCCATGGTGAGTTCACTGACCGTCCCACAGTCAAGGTCTGCTGATTATTACACGTAAACCAGGTTTCATAATTTGACAATTAAAACAGGACATGAACGCAATTAAAAACACTTTCACTGTAACGTTGAGCTTCATAACTTCTAGATTCTCCTAATTAAATTACTTATAATGCAAGATCATAAATAAACATGTTCTAAGTGAATTAGTTTGATCAGTAACTTATTAAGTAACTAATTAATGAATCTTATGTCGACAACAGGGAGAACCTGGACTTCCAGGAGACCCAGGCGAGCTCGGAGAGCTGGGTCTGAAGGTAAACACACACACACACACACACACACATCTATACCCCTTTTAGACTGACTCAGCCATAGATTCTGAACTGGCTAATAAATCCTAAATGTTTTGTGAATTTGGAGAATTTGTTATTACGGTTCATATATTTATACATTTTCATCTTTTAGTCACATGAAGAATTAAGCTCTCTGTAATTTAATTGGTTAATCTTTTTAGGGAAAAAAACAGCAACACAGATGTCTCTCTCCAAAAATCACAGTTTACAACTTTGTTTTTGAATATTTTATGAAGGATTTCAGTTTGATTTGATGAAATAATGAGCAGTTATTTGTCACAGTTATTCCTCCAGCGTCTTGAACAGCTGCAGCGGATGTAGAGTTTTATTAAAATGTCTTCCTGTCGACAGGGCGACGTCGGGATGGAGGGACCCCGCGGAGGAGTCGGAGGTCCTGGTGAGACTGTAAGGAAACACAAGCTCAGGGACAAAATATCAGTGTCGTCTTTTCACACATGATTCCCAATCCTCTTTAAGCTTTTCAGCACAGTATTGATGCTGCGAGCTTCACGGTATTTAAGGCGAGAGACGTTTCTGGTGGCTGATGATGGACGATGGGAGCTCCTGTGACTTCTCTGTGTGTTTGACCTCTTTATACGACGTTAAAACTCAAGTAATTACATTTAAACTAACAGTTAAAATTAAAGATAAAACCGAAACAGTAATCAAGATAGTATAGAATAGAAAGGAGGAGGATAGAAATTTGCAAAATCCATTAAAAAATGTGTTTTATTTTATCACTTCACCAGTTTATTTTATGTATCTGTATAATTAAATAACCGATGTGGTGTAGAAATGAAAATACAGGGATTGAGTTTGAGTATTTCAGATGTATCTCAATATTTTGAAGACCTCATTGATGTTTTGTAAATGCGTTTGATCGTCACTTCTCTGCACTGAATCCTGGAGACAGCTCTTTAAAAGCCACTTCAGGCTGAGAATCATTTTATTTTAACCATCATGTCGAGATCACGCGTGAATTATCTCGAGAGTCGCTTTCACTTAATACCAAAATAATGATCCTGAAAAAACAAAACAATGTGATAACATGAGATGATGGTAACCACGTCCTCACTGGGGTTCAGCAGTGCGGAGAACATGTTGTAACTGTCAGGAAAACCACCTGCCTGATCTGTGGAGAGATCCAGGTGGTTTATCTGTTGATCCAGTATTCACTCCTTCACTCTTGGAAACCACCCAGAGCTTCGGCTCCTCCACCTGCTCCTCTGCCTCACAACCGGCCGCCGTGGAGGCTCCTTCACCTCCTCAACAACCAGCTGGAGCAGCGACGCCGTAAAAGAGGCCGGTGGTGAATTTGGGGGTTTACCAGCCGGCAGCTGCTGCGCACGCTGTTCAGCAACGTTTCTGATTTCTATTTCGCTCTTTTCCAAACTGTTCACACCAACTGCACTGAATTATGTGAATTAATCTCTCACCTAAACATCAGCCCAGTCTGTAAATGTTTGCAGTCTGTAAACACGACATTTCTACAGAATACACCAGCTTTGATATTAAACTGTATATTCATTATCGGTCTTTTATTAGTTTAACTGTAAACTGTAAAGTCAGCGTTACACAGAGTTTATTATTTTTAATCATCATTTCTTTCATTTCTTTTATTTCAGGGCCCTCATGGTGGAGCTGGGCCTGCAGGACCAAAGGGAGGCACCGGTATCAAGGTAAAGAAAACACACATATTTACACTTGATATACTACTATACTCATTTTATTCTTCTGCCGTTCATAGAACTGTTTGCGTAATAGTTGTTTTTAAAGTAGCTTTTATTTTTATTCTTTCCCTCGTTTCTGTCTCTGTGTTTTCTGTTCAGGGGTCTCGTGGTGACGAAGGCAAAGAGGGTCCTGAGGGACGAGACGGGCAGAAGGTATGGAAATAAAAACATACTGAAAGTCTTGGAAAAGAGGATCTGAAGTACATGAATATTGTTCTCCTGCAACAGTGTGTCTGCAGGAAGTTCATGGTTGTTGTTTTGAATCCGTTACTCACCTTTGTGACGTTTGACCTCTTCACTACAT
>NC_092188.1:1756703-1776703 GCF_043641665.1 Enoplosus armatus | reverse complement strand
TTAAAAACTCGTGATTTGCTCATTAAATGGGCACTCTTTCTTTCTTTCTTTCCTATTCATGAGGAGCACTAGCCTGTGAAAACAGTTGTATGATGTCTTCTGTGGCTCTAACAGGGAGGAGTTATCTCGGCCTGGAGAGTGCAAACGTTAACAGAAAGTGTTTGACTCATACTAGAGACTAAAGATCTCGACCTCCACTGCGTCAGTCTGGATTCTCGTGTTAGTGTAATACTAAGTCAGCAAGTTCAGGGAAGTCCAGACATTTGAATTTAGCTTGTGTATGCTCTCAGTATCCTTTCAGCTGACAGGGAAGTGAAAGTTAACATGAAGAAGAAAATCCCAAAGCAGAAGGGAGTTCCTGTGATTACGTGATGTCCTGAAACAGCAGACGTGTTCTTAAGCTTTAGATCCATCTGGATTTTATTAACGTCGCCTCTTTTTAAAACCACAGAAAACATTTTAAACAAGTTACAGGTGAAGATGTGAATCCTAATGTTCTGTTCCGAAAACTGTCCAATCCTGCAGCTCTGTGCCTCAGACATGAGCAATCAAACCAGATCAGCCAAACACAATCCTGCTGAAAATACATCCACTGGTGACGGTAAAATATGAAATGACAGATTCATATCTGAGGAAGTCAGTTGTGGTTATAAATCTGAAACTGAAAGGATTAAAGTATCACGTCATGTAAGCAGACAAAACATCTGGAACATCTGTAAACATAACACAAACACAAATCAAGTCAGTTTATTTATAGAGCGAATATAAAAACTACAAACGTGCTTTACAGAGAGGTGATTGGTCAGCAGCTCTGACCAAGATCAGATCGGATAACTAACCTGCTTCCAGTCAATGCAGAGCACCAGTGCTGTATTTCACTGGTAACCTGTGAAGAGAGGCGAGTACAGGGAGCTGTGGTCTCTCTTCCTACACAGTGAGAGCTGCAGCTGTCCCGACAATAACCTTCTCGAAGAAGCCAGTTCTAATGTTCAACCAGAAGATAATTAATTACAGTGTTGGAAAAGTCTGCAGGGCCGAGTTTTTATTCTCATTTAGCTTCATCCAGGATTTTAAACCCTCGGAGCAGCTCAGCATGGATCACCAGGTTTTAACAGGAGTGTTACCGACATGTAACAACCATTGTATTTTCTACCAAAAGAGCTCAAAGGGAGCTCATTTATGGAAAATACAAAAGGGCAGAATATGGAACCTTGAGGCGCGCCACAAGAGGTGGTGTAGAGGTGAAACAGAGGCCAGGTTTATTCTCTCACACCTGCAGATTTATGACTGACATGTCGTATCTCATCGCTGCCAAGTCAAAACTTGCAGTACAGTAAGTTACTGTAACTCTAGTTTTCGCTTTAGAAAAACTCCAGACTGTCAAACTACAAACAAAGCTGTGCATTCAGTAAAGGTCTTTTACTTCCTCTTCCTCTTTTACTTCCTCTTGTAGACGTTTTCGCCGTCTTTACTAAGTTGTATCTAAGTGAACTTCATTTTCTTTTTATATTTAACATATATATTTTATTGCATTCTATTTGTTTACATTTACGAACAGGAAGAGAGGAAAGCATCAGCTCATCAATACAAGACAAATGTGGCACATTTGTTTTGGCTGAAGACAAAATAAATACATATATGTTGTTTAATAAACACAGGAAAACCAAAAAGATACACACACTGGATTAATCAGGTCTTATTTTTCTCCCCGTTTGTTCAACAGGGAGCTGTAGGAGAGCGAGGAGATGCCGCAATACCAGGGAAACCAGGACCGAAGGGCCTGCAGGGCCAAACTGTGGGTACACAGGACACTCAGAGTACAACACAAACAACAGCAGTATCAGTTTTTACATTAGAAACGTTGTGACTCACATTTCCACCCTCAAGTTTAAAGTCTAGATTCATCTTGAGGCCGTGTTGTGATGAGCGATGGACCGCTTGTGTTTCTTTCAGGGGGCCAAAGGTGAGACGGGACCTGACGGTGAGAAGGTGAGTGTTTAATCACACGTACGTGGACGAATAAAACAGGGAAAGTAGAGCTTACTCTTCTTAGAGAATACGTTTCAGTCTCAGTGTCAGCACCAGTGCTGGAAAGGAACTAAGTACATTTACTCAAATACAGTATAAGTTTGAGGTATTTGTACTTTACTTTAGTATTTCCATTTAATGCTACTTCATACTTCTGCTCCACTGCATGAGCTTTTACTCTACTACCTTTATTTACTCATTTTAGTTACTTTTCAGATTCATATCAATAATATAAATTATAATATATTACTATGGGTTAAGTTAAGACTTTATTGAACTTCACAAACTCCTCAGCAGTATATAAAGTAATTAAAATGATGAACACATTAATGCATCAACAATTATGATCCAATAATATAAAACACTGTATATTCTTCTAAAATGAGCCATTCTGCATAATGAGGACTTTTACTTTTGGCACTTTCAGTTTATTTTGATGCTGATACTTCTGAACTTTTAAAATGTAACATTTTGAATGCAGGACTTTTACTTGTAATAGAGTATTTCCACCTTGTAGTATTGCTACTTTTACTTAAGTGAAAGAGCTGAGTCCTTGTTCCACCACTGGCCAGCACTGCATTTCAAAAAGATTTAGAGAGTTTCTATCGGTGGCGTTCTTTTCTTTGTCTGCCAGACGCACATCTTCTTCTTCTGTTTCCCTAAATGTAAAACATGTCACTTCCTGTGCAGCCGCGATGAGCCACCCCACAGCGAGCGTTTGGACCAACAAATGCAAATCAGAGGGAACACGAAAAGTGAATACAAATATGTAAAATGAACAGGTTCAGACTGAGAATCCACACAGACGTTGATCTACTGCGGTTTAAAATGTCATTGTATTGTTGTTGTAGTATCATATATCAGCTATCGGAAAATGACCTACAATAAACCCCAGGCGGAGTTTCCCTGCGTCTGTAGTCATCTTTCCTGTTTGAGAAGCTAATTGTTTACTATCAAACAACCTGTGCATTTTTGTTTTGTTGAACTTCCTCTTTGGTCACATGTTGTCGTTGGGTTGGTTCTTACAGGCTGCAGCAGGGAAGAAAGGCGTTAAAGGCGAAAAAGGACTAAAGGTAATTTACCTTTTTACAGTCAGATGATGAAACTGGGTTTCACTTCCTCTTTCCACACCTGCTGGGATGTACTTACTGATTCATTTGTTCCTCTTTGTTCTTTCCCTTTCAGGGAAGCAGGGGTGACCGTGGAGACAAAGGACAGGTGGTTACTATTTATTTACATCTTTTTCCCCGACGTCATAGAAATACACACACATCTACAGCAGCTGAAGAGTTCCTGAACAGGCTTCATCTGATGCCTGGATTTACAGAATCACCTACAATACAGACCTCTTTGTAGTTTAGAGATATGAAATGATAAACTTCAGGTCAATGACTTCTGTGCAAAATAGCTTTTGGAAAGGAAAATATAAATATTAAAGTAATATAATATATTATCTGTATTCTTAAAATTCTTAAAAAATACACATACACACACATCCTATTATGCCTCATATTCCTCTGTGCTGTTACTACACTGTAATTAATTCAGCTTTCATTCATCAAACATTCTGAGAAATATTTAAACTATTTTGAAATATCAATGACATCAGACAGAGTGTGTACGCGGCAAATAAAAACTCATCATGGTTTGGATTAATTATAACATTTTGTAAAACAGTATGATGATATCATCAGGACGTCCATCGAAGTCTGTGTATGATCATATACTCTCAGATTAGGGTCAGTGCACACAGTAAATATCAGTGAGAGTACATGTATACAGTACACTTCACTGTTTCTTCTTTCTGACAGCGTGGACCAAAAGGCGCAGTCGGTCGTAACGGCGTCCCCGGCCCCGTGGGACCGCCCGGCATCCCGGGTACCAGAGGAGAGCGCGGTTCGATCGGTGACCTGGGTGTTAAAGGCCAAGCGGGACCCAAAGGAGTTCCAGGTCCCTCTGTGAGTAACAGCATAACTGCAAACCACTTCAGAGTACTTCTAATTCATCAGTATGCAGCCGTATGTCACCGTGTGTGTCACAGCAAATTAACTCAAAAGATTCTTTTACAACATCACGACTATAAAATGAGACCTCACCTCAGGTTTGTCTTGGCTAACCCCCCAAACAATCCTGGAATTTCACTAAAAAGTAACAGCGATGTCCCTGAATTAGATGTCCTACTTAATCTGAAGACTGTTAATTAGAAATATGTTAAAATATGTAATATATATAAAGGGGTGTCCTGTTCTCCATCTCTTGATATGAAGAGCTGAACAGTTTTGAGATGTCCTCACGTACAAGTTTTAGCTTTATTTTTTCATAAGGCATTTTGGGGAGTTTGTGACTGATGAAGAAATTAACTGTACTGTAAAGGTGTTTCCACTTTTATTAACAAGTATGTAAAGTAATAAAACTCATCAGGCCTCTCCATTAACCTGCATATTTTTATTATTTAGAAAAGATAAACCGAGTTCTGTGCTGCAGGGTCCTGGTCTGACTGATGAGCAGGTCCTGCAGCTCTGCAGAGGCGTGGTCACGGCCCAGATCTCCCAGTACGCCGCCTCCATCCGGGCCAAGTGCTCCCAGGGCTGCCCCATCAACAACCGGACACTCATCGGGCCCCCGGGAGCCCAAGGGCCTTTGGGATCACCGGGCAAACGTGTAGGTCCCGGTCCTGCCTCACGGCTGCGATGCTGGAGAGGGTTTTAGTTCAGTGCTCCAGACCTCGAGGGGAAACGTGTCAGCTTCACTTTGAAGTGGGACGAATGATTAAAGACCATCGTTTTTTTACAGAGAAATACCCAGATTTGTAAAAAGGAGATTGATTCAATGTCTGATTTTATGTCTCATAATGTGGTTGTTTCCATCACCGTTTATTATAAACAAGGTCCTCCAATGAGAAGGAAACCTGTACATACAATATGTTAAAAAAGACTTTCTCAAACAAAGTCATAATGTACTTTATCCCTCTTCAGTTCCACAGATTTGATAAATACGTATTTAGTATAAGTATACACAGTATAACACACAGAGAAGGACCACTCTGTGACTAACTGGACACCATGTCTGTCTCCTCCTATCAGGGCAAAGCAGGAAAAGCCGGAGGCAAAGGAGCCCGAGGTGTTCAAGGTGACCGAGGACTGGAGGGACAGAAAGGAGCGCAGGGTGACAGAGGTGAGCTCAGACCTTCAGACTGGTTTCATGTCCATATATCCAGTAAGCCTCTGTGTCGATCACACGAAGGACATTTTTTATAAAACATTCCTTCAAATGACTCCTTTTCGTGCTCGTTATACTTTCTTTTTTTCAGTTAAGAAATACATTTTTAGTATTACAGAATGATGTAATTTGTCTCCTAAAATGAGCAATTCATGTCGTCGATATTGTAAATGTTTCATGGTTTCAGATGATATAATTAATATAATTAATCTTTCTGACTCTTGTTACTGTTTGTACTTTGACTGAGACACGTTTCTTTACGTTGTGTTATCTTTGTCATCCTGTGTTAAACGTGTGTAACTGCCCTCAACAACAGACCAGAGACCAGCCATTTAGTTATTTCAGGCCACACAATGATTCATTTCAGCAAACAAAATGAAATGATGGAAGAGTATCAATAACTGACACAAAAGTCAGTAAGCTGAAATCATTTATCAGACGTTTTCCTCTGACAGCTCCTGATTCACAGCTTCAACAGAAAAAGAAGCTTTTCTGAAAGCAGTTCTGTAGTTTTGTGTTTTGTGTTTTTCCTAACAGGTCAAAAGGGACCTAAAGGCCTCGCAGGTGATCCAGGTAAAGGCCTGCCGGGACCTGACGGACCACAAGGCCTCAGAGGTACGACACTGTTCATCTCCTCGCAATCATTCACAACGTAACATCTCCGCGAGATCTGTGTCGAGATGATTCATCACAGTGTACTTTGTGCTGCTGGGTCCTTAGACATCTGAGCGGGGAAGTGAAAATGTAAAACTACTTTCGAAGGATTTGTTTTTCTTTAATCCCACTTTGTGTGCTATGAGGTTTGTTTTGAGTATTTTCTTTTTACAGTTTTTCGCCTCAGGCTGATAGGTTTTACCATTTCCTCTCCGCAGGTTTGCCAGGTCACCCGGCAGAACCCAAAAACGGCATGGAGGGTCCCAGAGGTGCCCGTGGCTTCCCTGGTGCAGTCGGTCAGTCCGGCATCCTCGGGGTCGCAGGCGTGCCGGGATTCTGCGAGGCGCGGGACTGCAGCATTCATGCGCCGGTGATGCGCAAAGAGCAGGGTCTGGTGAAAGGACCCGTCAGCTGGAAGATCTGAACCTGAACACGAGCGACAAGGAGCGCTGTGAAATTATAGAAGGATTCACCAGGTGGCAACGCCAAAGCTCATCTCATAGAATTCCAGCTGACGTTAGAACTGGGTTCAAATGGGACAAAAGAATTTGTTAAATTTATGACAATCGTGTTTAAAAGCTGCGAGTGATTCTAGCCTCCATTGACTGTTGTTGAAAATGTCAGTGGACCAAGTGTAATACCGTGGGGCGCTCCGCTGGGCAGGTTTGGTAACAAATGGGAAACTGTGCAGGAATGAAACCAGAAAAGACTTCTCGATCTGAGCCGAACAAGGCTGCAAGTGAACCTTTGACACTTTTTATACTGTATACTTTATACAGGTTTTATACTTCATGAAGATCCAAACTCTGTTACAGTTTTGAACATCTGATGTGTTGTAATTTGATAAAAAACACTAAATGATTCCCCACTGAATCCTTCCTTCGGTTTAGTTTTTGTTTTCTCTGGTTAAATAAGCAAAAATAAAAAATGCCATGTAAATATTGTGTAAAGTATCTCAAATACATGTACTGTGCCCTGAAATATGTTTCAGATAAACTGTTCGATGTTTTTTAATCTGAGTCTTCAGTTTGTCGGTCACCACATGTTCTAAATTTGAGTTTTCCTCCACTGAGATCTGTTATCAGCTATTTCTGTCACAAATACAACTTTGAATTTTGTAATAAAAAGCTCAAAACATGTAGCTGCGATGTGAATGAGAGCTGAGCTGAAGAAGAAATATTAACCAAATGTTTCTCACTGATACAATTAAGCTCAAAATAACACAATGCGTACATGTGTATATATTTTTTTATCTTGAATTTTACCTTTTTAGCATATTTAAAACATAAATAGTAACAGAAAATGTTTTTGTTTCACAAACTTTTAAGGGGAAACTTCTGCAAAAGTAAAAATAGTTATATAGTAAAATGACTCTGCTACATTTAAACAGACACAAATAGATGTTTGAATATTTGTGGATAAATATGTCTACTTTATCCTTTCGATCATGTGCAGTCTGTTCACTAAAAATATACTTTTTACTGTCGAATTCATCACCAATCAACTTGTCATCATTTTAATAAATAATGAGACAGTGCAAACAAGCTGTAAAGAAAACATTTCCTTTATTTTCCTGACCCTAACCCAGACACGAGAGAAGAGCTGCACACGGTTTTATTATTTGCAGATAATAACCGTATGGAATCACTGACAGAACAACGGCATTAACGTGCCTGTTGATTTGAGGATGTGAAACAGGTCGAGATTACAAACACAGGAACACGTCATTCATTAGGATTCACATTCATAAGACAAAATGCCCCAAAAAGTTGCCAATCAGTTATAGCTGGTTGACAAATATTTGGCCAGCAGCAGCTTTTCAGAACTCACTTTCATGGCAAGTATCAAGTGTTACAGGTGAAATTAGATACAGGTAAAAAAACAAAACAAAAAAAGAGCACAAAAGTACAAAAAATAATCCAAAAAACAAACACAACAAGAGCACCATGACTTTTCCATAGCAACACATGGATCTTATTTGGCTCTTTTTGAGAAAATGTCCCTTTAGTGACAGACTAGAGTGCCGTTTAATGCTTTTTATTGAAGCATTACTATTATTACTGTTGACAACGGAAGTCTTTAATGCCTAAACAACACTCGTAGAGTATCTGTCAGTAGGTCACAGGATGCCTAATACCCCGATTTTAGTGATTTGATCCGTTTTAAAGGGTCTAAGACAGTCGTGAAGCAGGAAGGAGCATCACTAGAGCTTGATTTGAATGACAGATTTAATACAGGGACTAAAACTGACTGATTAAAACTTCATTAAACCCATTACAAATGACCCAAAATGCATCAAGTCTCTAAGATGAGATTCAGACAGTTTTATAACCTGGAGGCAGCTCTCCAAAAACCAAATCCACCTATTGAACTGGGCATCACTTAATCAGAATGATGTGTTTCTCTCCACGTAATGAACTCTTTATTAAGTCGATGGCAAGAGATGCTCACCAGAGACAAAGACGTGGTCTGATTTAAAGGAGAGAAAATGATAAAAGAATGGCTTGAGAGATAGTAATACTGTAGTAGAACAGTACACGGAACTAGCTTATATGTATTTTGGGCCTCTTGAAAGTGCATGAACAGTGTTTTACATAATAATGGAGCAGACATATACATGTAATATCCATCATAATAAGTGTTTTAACTTCCCTTAGCAGCTCAGGTACAGTCAGTTTGGATATCTGCTCCGTAGCTCTGAATAATGTTGTAAGAGGGCTCATGCTACTTGTGTTTCCAGCTGAGATGAACATGAATGGAGGCGAGTTACAAAGTGCTCCATCAGTGCAGACGCTACGTTGATTGTTCATTTTATAATCTTGTCAAACTTGGTGTCTGCTACAGTTTCTCCATCTGGCTATCGGGCCGTTTGTTTCGGGACTCTCACACCCGCCAGATTCATAAAAATACACTTTTCTTTTCTTTTTTCTGCCATTAAAGCTGCTTTCATTTCAGACAACAACACTTCCACCTCAGCTTATGATCACATGCTCTTTCCTGCTCCATTTAGACCACAGCTGGACCGATACTGGCTGTTGATTATTGCGAGTTAAGTTAACAATCCCTTGAATCAGTCTTTCAGCTGTGAGCTGTGACCATGACATGGAGTGTTAAAGGGACATTTTCCAGTGCAAAAATAAGGCTGGTGATCCTCCATTTATTTCATCATGACGAAATACGGAGAAATGAGACTCCCCCCACTTGATCCCCACGGCAGCCATGTTGCCGGCTCTCCCAACAGAGCAGAGCTTTTACTGACTGGAATCAATAAATCATCGTATTGATTTTGGCTTCACGTTTACTTTGTTTGCTAGCTAACCATAATACCTGGGCAGCTAACGTCTTGTAAACATCAAATTAGCAAAGTAGCTAACGGAAAGGCAGCTCGTATAAATTTTTTTGCGTGTCTTTCAGCTGCATGTAAACACTTACGGTTCACTTTTCTTATTGCTTCTTTCTGTCCTGTGACACTAAAACCCCCCCCCCCCCCTTCCTTCTTCATTCAGTTTGACCACAAGTAGTTTGCACTCCGGGTTTAATGAAAAACGAATTCCAGTTAATGATTATAACTACCTATTGGAACTATCAAAATCAAGAAAATGATTTTAAATCTGCACTTATTGAGTTTCAAAGTGGGAGGGGCCGCTGGTTCAGGAAGTGTTTCTGTGTCATGGATGGATAAAGAGAACTGGATACAGCGTTGGAGGGGGGGGCCCCATTCATTCCTATGAAAGTTACTCAGTTGCACATGTAAGTAACACTAAGTAACACTGTGAAACATGAATTTGGACTTTTGCTTCTGGAACCAGGAGCACCCTAAACAGCCCCTCCCACTTTGCAAGTCTATAGTGGTTTCAATAAAACGACTACAGGGTTTTTCTAAAAACTGTTGGCTGGTCGGCTGGCTGAAGGTTTGGTGAGTCTGAGCTGACCTGAGGTAAAAGGGGCAGTTGTGCTTTGTGGGCTGTATTTACAGTGTTTTGACAGCACATGCTACAGAACTGACCCTCACCTGTGAGTGTGTTTGAATCTGTCACTGCATACACACTGCACAGCAGATGGACCTGACCGCTTAATAACACTTGTGATTGTGATGATGTGATGACTTCCAGAAGTCAATAAATGAGTCAATAAGTGTAAATACAGCCCTGAGAGAGGCTCAGCGAAATGCTATTAAAAAAAATGAATATATCGCCAACTAATGTGCATGATTTAAGCTACAAATATAGACACAGAAATATAGATTCAGCATATGTTCAAGCGCTGCGATTTGATAAATATATTAGCTTCACACTTCGTTTAAATAGACAAGTAAAAAGACACATATTTCATGATTGTCTGCAAGGCACTGCATGGCGAGGCAGTGAAGAAAGGGAAGACCTTCCTCCATGAATATATATTACTATTTCTACTAAAATAATACAGCCATATTAAAATGGTAAGTAAAAAGTGCATAGGACAGTAAGTAAAGGCCTAGAAAAAAAAAAGTGTATATATATATATATATATAAAGCATGTACCATGAATAGCAGCATTACATGTAGACAGCTGGTCTCACAGCTCCATCATACGAGCAAACAATCTCCGGATCACCGCAGCCAGCAGCGGCAAACCGGGGGACGCTGCAGCGACAAGAAATATAAGAAAGTTATCTCACCAGTAGGTCAGGATTTATCATATATGTTAAGCTAACTTGTTACCTTAACATGGCTGAATGTTAGTATGTTACCATGCCAACTGTGCCCATATTTAAACACTCTAAACATTACATACTAAACAGTATCATGTGTAAGGTGATAGCTGAAGGTATGTTCATGTTATAATGAGTCTGACGCTGTAGAGCTGAGCCTGAGATGTTTTTAATTCAGCTAACAACATGGAGCCAGAGCGTGCAGTGGTGATTGGGGGGGTGGAGCCGAGGTATCAAGGTCCGGTCCGTACACCCACCTGACCCAATCTCAGCTGTCAATCATGACGTCTCACCCCCTTTTTATAGCATCGAATAATTAAAACCAAACTGATCAGAAAAATTAACACTTGACAACAAACATCAGCGTGATAAGAACCACCTGAAATGACAGAAAGCGTCTTTTTCTTCTTTTGGCTTCACTTTTGGGGAGCCGTCATGTCGTCCATCTTTATATACAGCCACATGTTATGTTATCACAATATGTTATTATATGTGTCTCAGTGTCTGTGTTCATCTCAGCCTCTGACTGAACTCAGATCTCACCAGAAGCTCCAGTTCTGTTATTTCTCTCTAGTCTGTCTCCTTTTTCCTCTCGTCTCTGTACGTCTGTGAAGCAGATTAATAAATTGCCAAGAAACATTTGTGTTTCTCTGGAACACATTTTCCACTCATGTGGATCTTCTCGCCAATTTTGTCTAATTGCATCTTTCCACTGGCTTTGTAATACAATTAGTCTTTTTGCCCTATTAGTGGCAAATATCTAATAGTGTACAGATTAAAACTAAAATCAAGCATAAATTTAAATGCTAACAACATTGTTTTTACCATTTTCATTCTTTAGAAAAGTGTCTCAAAGCTGCTTTGTTACATCTAAAGTTAGTTTTACTAGAAAAAGGTGCCCTGATCAGTTTATGATGTCAAACTTAAGACGGCTCACAGCCGACTTTCAAAACATTAACAGTGAGTTTGCAGAATCTCTCTGGATGGATGAATGAATGTGTTTGAGATCAAAAATGTCATTTAAATATAGTGTCAGAAACGGGACCCACCCTGACGTCCTGCTACCGGAGAACCAGAACATGGTTGGCCACAGTACTTGATCCTTTTCTCCACAACAGCATTCATCTCCTGTTAATAGATGAGTGACAATTAGACCTGAACCAAGGAGTTTCTTCAGATTCTTTTTCTGCTTTATTGTTTTCATGAAGAGTTGTCGGGTTGGATAAAATTAGCCAAATATAATGAGCTCACACACACTGAGGCAATCATGATAAAAGTGTCCAGAAATTCAGTTTATATATACATTTTCTTTTTTTAACGCTCTGCCGACACTAACCATATTTTCCTGCCTCGGTTAATTGTCTAACCAGTAAGATTAAAAGAAACACTGTGGGTGACTTGAAACTGCTGTCTAATAATATTACATTGGTAAATCCGTTTTTATTTTATTTAGTCTGTAAAAACATACTAACAATCAGTATTTCATGTTAACTAGTTAATGTCCTTAAATATACACACATATATATATATATATTAAACACCTTTCCAAAAAGACAACAGCATGAGAGCAAGGAATAGATAAATGAGTGTTTATCTGCTCTAATGTAAGCTGCAATCGTTAGCATGTTTGGCTAGCTAGCTTACTGCCTATGTTACTTAAGGCCAAGTCTTAGCATATCATTAACATTAGTTTGTGGGGTAGATACTGTGTCCAATATCAAAAGACTCTTCTTTTACTGTCATAAAAAGCAGCAAATCCTCACATTTAAGAAGCTGGAACCAGCAAATGTTTGACACTGTTGCTTGAAAAATGACTGAAACGATTGATCAATTATCAAAATAGTTGACAATTAATCTTCTTTCGATTGACTAATCGATTAATCAACTAATTGTTGCAACTCTTTGACAAATAATAATAATTTGACAATGCAAACAATTATGTAAGCTAAGCAGTTAAGCAGTCTGAGCTCCCATTTCTTCTTATCACACTTATATCTTATGGTACCAGGACTAACTAGCTCTACACTGTGACCATGTGACCATGTCTTCAACACGGATCATCAACTGGTGACAGTCACTTTTCACCTGGGAGCTATTAGCTTTAGCTTCAGTGTCTTCTAGCATGATATCATGTATGTAGCCATTAAGTTCATATAGGACTTTTACAGGACTCTCATTATAACCCCCCCCCAAATCATGGCGCTAACTTAATTAGCTAGCTATAGCAGATTACATCTGCCAGGAAACAGAACATAAGAAGCCTGCTTTTGTCTACCTTTGTCTGAAATCAAGGACTCATTATTTCAAAAATGATTAAGAATTTATGATAAATCTGCAAGCGGTATCATTGTAAACAACTGCTTATGTGTCGCGTTAGAACGGAGAGATTGACAGGCATAGCAACAGTAACCAGGGGGGTGTGGCTTAGTGAGAACCTGAGAACTGGGTCGGGAAACACTGATAGTATACAGCTACAAATAAAGTCACAGTTAACGTAAATATGGTAGCCGAATGGTTATGCCATGGAAGTGCAACGTTGCAGGTTTGACTCCAGCTGGTGAACCTTGTTGCCCCTCCCTCTGTCCCTGTTTCCTGTCTGTCTCTTCACCTCAGTCAGTCCAATAAAGGCAAAAAGTGCCCCAAAGTATCTGTTATAAAATATAACAAAACAAAAAGTGTTCGACCTACGGTGGTGCACACGATGGTAACGTTTACAGCAAGACATTCATCCAGCGTAATCAGTCCAGCTTCCATCGTCTTGCATGGAGGTTTGCACGCTTGGGACGCAGCGTTGGAGTACGCGAAGGCCTGCAATGTAGAGGTGCGGTTGGGTAGCAGGTTGCAGTGCTGTCTGCCATACTTTTTGTTTAATACTACACATAGTGACTTTAAAGAAATACAGCTTTTATTTCACACTGCTAAAATAACAACACTAAAGCCGTGTCTGAAATCACTCCTTCGGTCATTCATTCACGACTCCGCAGTAACGTGCAAAGTGTGTATTTCCATTTTCTGCAACTTTACAACAGATAAAATGGCGGACAATAAATGTAGTGAACTACATATGGAGTGATTTTGGACACAGCCTCTGTGAGGCGGTACTAAGACTCAGCAGTGCTTAAATGCTAACATTAGCATGGCAACATGCTAACACGCTGATGTTTAGCAGGTAAAATGTTTACCATGTTTACAATCTTAGTTTAGCGTGTTAGCATGCAAACAGGGTTAGGGTCAGAAAGTACAGCTGAGGCTGATGGGAATGTCAGTTTATGAGTTTATTTAGGTATGTGGTCATAAACCAAAGTATTGGACAAATTTGCAAACTTTGACCTAGAGGGGAACATAAATGACAGTACCAACTATCATGGCAATCCGTCCAATTGTTGTTAAGATATTTCAGCTTTCAGGGAACTGGTATAACCATGCCATATTTATAATGATAAAAATGAAATATAAAACTGCAAACTGCACTTTTTCTATTTGAATTTGAATCATGACGTACTTTTAGCTGAAATGTCAGTTTGCAGTTTTATTGAAAGTGTTTTTGTGAAATAAAATGACAGTAGCCTGGTGGCAGGTTGGGCTTGTTCTTTTGCTTTTACCTGTCCATGTGTTCTCTTGGCTTGTTTGTCTCTGCTTGAATAATAGTTGAAGCACAGAAACATCACAGATCAACATGTATGAATATATTTGCTGCATGGTCACTATGCATGCAGGGTTATTTTTACCTTGTTATTGATGGTCCAATGGCTGTTACATCGTGGGTCAAACGCAATTGTGGGGGTTTTGCAGCAGGAATACACAGAGGTGATCTCCATCACCCCTGAGCTGCCCCTCACAAACCACACAGCAGCTGCTAAATACAAAGAAGAAATACATTAGGCTCTTTTCTCTAAGCATCACATTTAAATTTCTTTTCCATGTATTTATTATTCTAACAGCTTGACAACAGTGATGAGGGAAGACAAAACCTGAAAGCCTCAAGTGAATAAAAACTTAAATCCAGTGCACATAAAAGAAAAACTTGCTGGCTTGTTCTGGGTTTCTTTAATCTTCTCCTCACATAGCCTATTAATAACCTAATAAAGCACTTAAACATACCACTTACGACTCTCATAGTGGGGATTTCCAGACCTGAACCTTGTTATAATCTATTTCCTCCTTGTCACTGGAAACTACCGTTCACAGGGAAAGCACGGGGAAACCCGTCATCACGGCCCGGTTTCTGTTTCGGTTTCAAACTGTCTGACGCGACGACGCAGCGATTATATGCTAACGTTAGCTAGCTGTAGCAATTGTCACAAACCACAACAATGCATAACTAATGTTAAATAGTAAATTCAACTCAAAGAATCTTTCTAGACCGGCAGTTCGCTCTTTCCCACAAAGCGATGCTAAATTTCATTCAAACATTTATATATATATATATATATATATATATATATATATATATATATATATATATTCTAGTCTTCAGCGAGCAAATGCTTTCTAAAATCTACAGGATCCATTCGGCTCACGTCAAAGTGACTTCTATTTGATGCAACTGTTTTTTAATACTTAATCTGGTGTTTAAATAGAGTTTGATGTCCCTGAAGACCACAACATGGACCGAGTTATGGATGAACTTCCACCGTAAACACAATGAATCACAGCTGCATACTCACCGAGAGCGAGTGAGAGGGGGAGAAGTGCCGACATCACCCTGCTGGGGCTATTTTATGATGCTTCGTTAAGCAGAAATTAAAGAAAACTGTCTTCGGGTGAGTCAGCGTGCTTCCCCTCCGTCTTCTTCTTCTTCTTCTTCTTCTTCTTCTTCTCTGATTTAATGGCGGCTCGCAAACCAACGTCTATCGGTGCGTACCGCCACCTACTGTACCGGAGCCGAAGAGACTACCGTCTTTGTCGGAGTGTGTAGCATCAGAGCTTTACCGACTTTATGTTACATCAAAGAAATGAAGAGGAGAAATAAAAAACCAAATATCTGTACTATGTAATGCGATATATCCAAGATAAAAGAAGAGAGCCCTGCGGAAGTGCTCTGCCTTTGTGATCAGCTGCTTTCGTTTCAGGAAGAACGCGAGTGGGGAAACGAGTGGGCGGGTGCCAGAAACCAATACGCGGTATAAAAACAGTGTCTGTCTCATGGCTCGTCATCCTCCTGCTCCATCGGAACATCGGCAACATGTCTCCGGGTTTTCTGACCTTCACTCTGCTGTCCCTGTGTAAGTATTTCAAACCCCTCCAGCTGACTGCACCTGCACGTGATCTCTGTTGTTGTCTCGTTATTGAAGGTTTACATAAGAAACCTAATGTATGTCTTCTCGTGTCCCCCAGGTGTGGGCCTTGCTGTGGGCACGGCCGTCCCCGAGGACGTGTCGGAGATCAAATCCGTGTTTGGTGCGGATTGTGTTCTTCAGTGCACCGCTGCACCCAAGCCCGGGGTGCAGTACAGAGCAGTGAGATGGTACAAGGTAAACAAAACCTTTATTTCATGCAGCTCATATTAGGACATAATACTTCATCTCCTGTATTTTAAGTGTAAAACCGAATCTCCTCTGAGCCTGAACAGTACACGTCCACCACACCCCATGTGGCCACTTTTACTTTCTGTTTTCAGCGAAATGTGCTTGTCACGTATCAAAAGTAAAAGAACTAATTATGTAGAATATATATTTATATTGTTGCATTGTAGCATGTAAGAGCATTTTAATGTTTGTCAAGTGGAGCAATATTAAATACTTAATAAAAAGTACAACATTTCCCTCTAAAATGTAGTGGAGTAGAAGTAAAAGTAGCATAACATGTAAATACTCAAGTAAAGTACAAGTATGTTAACATTGTACTTGAGTGCAGTACATGAGCAAATGTACTTTCCACAGTAATGGTTGAAGTATTCAGATCCTTCACTGAGTTAGAAGTAAAACAATGTAAAAACACAAGTAAAATACCTGAATTTTACTAGAGAAGTGTCAGCAGCAAAATCTACTTAAACATAAAAGTACTATTTGTAAATGATTTGTAAGCAGTAATATTAATAATATTGGTCCTTAATAGCCTTTCCTGGCTGTAATCAATAGTAGTGATTGCTGCAGTAGTAATAATACTACCCAGTAGTAACAGAAGTACTGATATGAACGACATCAGTAGTGTTTGTATGAACCGTTCAGTTAAAGTCCATGGTGTTCATGCTGGTGTGGTTCTGATCCAGTTGTTGGATGTAAATCTGACTCCGTGTTGATGATGTCACAGGTCGGAGAGCCTCCGTCGCCTCATCTCAGCGGCATTTTGATCCGAGACCTCCCCAACGGCACGACGCGGTGGTACAGCGGCGTGGAGCGAGAGGTGGAGCTGCTGGGCGACTCCGGCAGCATCTTCCTGCCCAACGTGACGTGTGGGGACAGCGGCGTGTACGCCTGTCACCTGGCAGCACCTGTGGGAGAACAGAACCGGGAGGGGCAGGTCCTCCTCACTCTGACAGGTAAAAGTCGAAGCTCGGCTCCTGGGGTCGCCGGGGGAGGGGGTTGTCTCGTGTTCGCAGAGCTGAGGTCAGATTAAACATGCAGATTTTCCAAACTTTCCCAGTTCTCTGATATGAGAAACATCTGACACTGTGACATGTCAAAGACCCCCTGAGGCGCCGGTGACTTTTACACTTGAATCAGGGGACTTCCAGCCAGACTCAGTCGACTACTGTCACATCTTTTATCTCAAGGGGCTTTTTAAACATGAATAACTTCACACAGGGCGCTATGAGAGTCAACCATACGGTTAATATGGGTAATTCTGCTGAGAGATGATGTGAACATCCTGACCTGAGCAGCTCAGTGTGTGTGATGCAGTTCATGCAGGTTCAGACTTGAGTAACTTTAATATCTGTTTTCATTTCCAGACTGTCCTGACAGATCCACCGAAAATCTGATGACAGATGCTGACATGGTTATTATCGCCACAGCAGTGCTGATGTTTGCACTTGTAGTATTCAGTGTAAGCTATGTGAGTCATGGAATATGCTTACCCACACACACACACACACACACACACACACACACACACACACACTTGATGCTTGAGAAAAGTTTCCACAACAGCATTTATGTGGTTTAGTGTAACACAGCTTCTGTAGCAGCCCAGTTTGCATGGATTCACCTGATGATCAGTTTGTTGTATTTAACACACAACCTCAGCATACTGCACTGCACTTCTTATAAACTGTGTCTTTCAGTCCTTATCTAAATGTACTGTCCCGTGTCTCCTCCACAGGTTAGTCTGAGGAATATCATCAGAGACAAAAACAAGACAACAAAAAAGGAAACTTTATTGGATGCACCGCTCAAGCCGCTTGAAAAAAAGGACTTGATGTTGATATATACTTTGGGTCCTAAACTGTCTAAAACACCCACATTGAAGCATATCTGTGTTTGAAGACAAAGACTGTGCTGAATAATCCAACTGCAGGAGAAAGACTACCTGAAGACTCCACAAAACAGCGTCCTTAATACCTATTACTTGTCCACTTTAATAAATGATTAGTTTAGAGAAGTTAAGTCTAATTTAGGTGAAAATCTTCATAAGAAAATCCAGTTTGGACAGCATGAGCAGAAGGACAGTCAGCTACCTGTCGCCTTGTGACTGCAACACTGAAGGATAATGAGCAACAGAAAAGTCTGGTTTAATTGGACAATCCTTAATCCCCATCACAGACTTCTGCTAAAAGATGCAGCTTAAAACTTCAGCTGTGGACAAGGACCAACTTGTAGAAACCTCTTCCGGAGATACAGGCGTGGACACAGACCGGGGTCTTCCTCCCCGGGACTGTCCGGCAGAACAGAGGACAATACAGATCAGTGAAACTGGACGTGGAGCTGGACGCCGACACCAACAATGGGGGCGGCTGTGGCTCCGGAGGTAGCGCGGGTTGTCCGCTGGCTGGTCGTCAGCTCTCTTTTGCCAACAGCGGCCCCTGTGGCCACAAGTGGCAACTGCAGGAGGATGAATTTAAAGGACTTTATTGCACTTTAATCAGTAAAAGTTGACAAAATGATCTTACCTCAATACCCACTTAGGTTTCTCCTCAGCTCAACCAGAACTGAGGAAGATCCATCCAGGTCCGCCAATGAAGACCGTGAGATGTGGTTGAAATCAGTTATCTTATAACATTAGCTCAAATTAGCCACCATAAGTCCTGTTTGTCCCGGACTGGGTGGAATAAAATCTAATGAGGTTAGTGTGTATCTTCATGAGTGCCATTAATGATACAGATGGAGGGGCTGGGACACCCCTGTGCATTGTATGAGCCACTGTGGGCTCTTTATTTTTACTAAGTTTACGAACCACTGAGTTTACAAAGTTGTGGTTTTGGAGTCTGTCAGTTATTTCCTTTTTTCTTTCTCAAACATCACTCGATTACTTGCAAATACCAGTGTGGACAGAGTCTTAAAAGATTGGACGTATCTGCAATCTGAACATAGTTTGTGACTTTATTCTGTGTGTGTCTGCATCTTTTTTCATCACACAGAGGTGGAACACTTTTAGCTGCAGTGAGAACTGAACCTTGGTACCCTTTCAAAACAAGAACCGAAACAGAATGACATATTTATATATCACGCCTCTGCTATGTGCTATTTACATTTCTGTCTGACCTTTATTTTGAAACTGGGGAAACCCCCGACAGAAAGCCACCTCATTGCTGTCTAACCTGTTTTATAATGTAATAATGACCTTTCAGAAGCCACTGAAAAAAAGAGAGTTTGTTGTGAGAAATGGACCACATGACTCTGAGATCAGTTTTGAATTTGTATTTGCTGGTGTCAGATGGAAATATCAGTGGTCTGGTGTGTTTATCTTAAGCAGGGTCCTCGGCTGGTTTCTCCTCGCTGTTTTCCAATGTTTGAAATTGAAGCTCTGATACGAGTTTGGTTTGTTTTTGTATTTGGAACAATGCTTCCAGTTTTTTTTGCAGGGTAGAAAAGTTCTGGCTCAGGCATGTTTGTCTCACTAGTATTCGGGGTTAAGTGACTCAGCTTTGTTTGTGATTAAGTTAAGACAGAATTAACATTATTGTGTCTACTTTATCTACTGTTTTCGGTTCGTGGTTGTTCTGAAAGGAAGTACAGGCAGGATGTCGCAGAAATGACAGTTTACAGGGCAGCTCCATCTAAAGTGTCGCAATGAGTTTCTATTCTCCAAAAAATACTTCATTTCAAGTCAGAACTCAATTCTGAAAACAAAACAGAACTTTGAAAACCTCATAAAACAGTCAAGTGGAATAATCTGCATTTACAGGACTGTAGTGACTGTAATGAATTCCTCAAAACGGCCCACTGGTGCAATAGGCATATTTGATAAAACGAGTTCAATGGGTCTGGATTTGTGTCTCTTTCCATCCTGTTTTAAATGTTGTTTATCA
>NC_092188.1:1584203-1754203 GCF_043641665.1 Enoplosus armatus | reverse complement strand
TCTTGTGGATAAATATTTTCTGAAAGCAGCTTTAGTTAGTAGTAATCCCCAAAACGAGGACTGATTTTAGAAATACTAATGTCATGAGAACAAGAACCAACACACCCTGTAAAAAAAATCATCTTGGCACCAAAACAAAATATGATTTTGCATATTTAATCCCCTACCTGAGGCTCCTAGCTACCAGGACTAAAATAATGGAGAAATACTGTATCTTTAATTCGTTTATTAAATTGATATTGAGTAAAAAATACTGGAATCAGCCTATGTAATATCCAGTAAAGGTTTCTAAAACCCCCACAGAAAAATATTGCCTGCCCAAAACATTGATGAATCATAACCATTGAGGTTTGCTGTTTGTCACTATCTGCCCGTACAGCGACTACAACGCAGACTCTTAATTCATGACTTTGTTTCCTCTGATTTAGTGCCACAAAACCTAAGCAGCCGATAAGCAGCGTCACTGAGGATATTGACGCCCTTCTGGAGGAATTACTGGAGGAAGACTACAGCGATTCCCCTCAACTAAAGGTGAACATGTACTTGTACTACAAAAAGATGAAAAAATACCCGCACACTGCCATCACCTTCACAATTTTATTTTTTCCACATGGACATGACAAATTTTCAACCACAAATGGTCTTCGTCAGATAAAACTTAGGGTGTCTGCACATGTGTGTGAGTGCTGGGAAGAAGAGCTGAGTCAAAGAAACATGTCTGTTACTGCCACCTGTTGATCAGGAATAATGTGACACCATTGAAACTAATTCTGCCATCGAAGTAAATGTAGGGGGCTAAAACAAAAAGACAGTACTTCTGAAATTTAGTAGATTAATGTATAAAACTGTGCCAGTGTCGCAGAGTTGTACTTGATTTACCTTCCACCTCTGGCTTCCCTGCCAAACATTATTATCATGCAGCTGCCTCATCTCCAAGTCTGTAGCTGTATTATGAAAAACAAACCATAGACAGACACCTGGATTTGCAAATGTGATTAAATCCATATGAATCTGTAATCTGGTCTGTAATTTGCTGCTTTTCCTTTCATTTCAGACTGAACAGTTTCCTAAAGGAACACAAGTGGAGAAGAAGCTGCCGTCTCAGTCTGGAGGGAGAAAGTAAGTCAATTAGTTCATTCTGAATAAAAACTAACAGGTGGGAATAATAATTACAGGGTATATAAGCAGAGGCAGAAAATTAACTCTGCCATTTTGAAAAATTTAGTTTTAGCTTTGTTTGTTTGTTCCGCTAAATCAAATCCAGATCCAGTTGCCTTTGACTTAGCACATAAAGAAATGTTCCGCCAAATGTTTGGTGTAAAATACCAATCAGTAACTTTCCTTGGTCAGCTTGAAGGTCACACTTTAGAACGTTGGCAAGCAAATAAAAAAGGCACGTCTCTTCAGTCTGTGTTTATGTGTTCGGTTGGCTCTTTAGTTTTTCTTAAATTTGAATACTGTTTTTTTTGCTTGGAGACGATCTGCACTGTTTGTTATGCATCCAGGTGCTGTCCTGTTTTCGTTGGCGGGAGCTCCGTCACAAATGGTGTCGGAACAGCCACATCCAAGAGGTGTGAAAAAATAATTTCATGCTGCGAGCGTCTGTCGCATCTCGTCTGTTTTTGGTTTATAATGATACAGGACTCTGGTATGGATTATTTCTCTGAGACTTACCAAGTTATCCCCAAACATACTTGTATTAATTTAAATCAGTTACACCCAGGTAGCACCTTTAATGTATTAATGACATACTGATGAGTAATTACTGTATTGCTGTATTTCTTGCCTAGTTTTAATACACACTTCTGTAAATAATAATGACTGTATCGACAGGTCATGTGACCAGTTGAGGTGTACATCCTGTGACTTCCGGGTGCTGATGTTTGATGACTGTGAGTGGGACTCGTCCTGTGATTACCTGTTCCTCAGGTGAGTCTGCAGACACACCACTTTCCAACAACATGGATCTTTGTCATTACATTTAACTTTCTTCTTTTTGTTATTGCGCATGCAGCAAATGTGTCACGCCAGTAGTTCACAGCCACACATGATACCACACATTACTCTTTACATTAGTCTTGCAACTTTTTGATTGTATTTGTTTTTGCATTTTAAAAACGAGGTCTTTTCAATGAGAGCTCCTGTCACTTCTCTAACTGTAGAGGAGATATTGTGTAATTGCTTGTATTGTACACTCAGCCACACAGCCAGCGAGCGGAGATAAAGACGTGTGCTCAGGTAACATCTGTCTTCCAGGAACTGCAGCGTTCTTTCTCTCTGTTTCTACCCAGAAAGATGCTTTTGTTGTTTGCTGAGGTTCTCAGCTCTTTGTTGTCAGCTCAGTCGGTCAAAACTCAGTGGTTTGAATGGGGCCACTGCGTCGATGCAGCAGATAAGTCACAGGTCTGTTCCCAGTCTGAATCCCAGCTAACCCGGCTCAGCAACATGATGCAGCATCATCTAAAAAGGTGCTGTATTGGCCAATCAAATAGGCGCCCTGTTTATTTACTGTTTACCTCACATTCATTATGATGAAACATAAAAAGACTGCAGAGTTGTAGAATAGTTATAAATATAGTTGTAAAATATTATAGTATTATAAACCAGCATAGAGTAAAGGGAGTTTTGTGACCTTTTTTTCACATTCAGGTTCGTTTTGTTGTTTTTCTTCCACATTCCCGACAAACCACATCAGAGCTGTTAACTTTCTTGTACCCGGTGGGAACAACTCTGCATCTGCAGGCAAGGAGTAAAAACACTAGCAGAGGCATGATCAAGTCCAGTGAAATCCCACAATCTGAAACACGTGAATAAGTGTAAGTATAATGTATAACGAAGGCTTTCTCTTCAGCCTGATGCAGACCCATAGACACATTATGACATTATGTTAGAATCAATCTGCTGCTGCTTAGCCAAACTACAATAACCAACTTCCTGTTGGTTTCACCTCTGCGCCCCCCTGTAACTGGTTTTCCCTAATGACTACACTGTTTGTGTAAATATTGAGTATTAGTTCTCCATCTTGCTCAGCACTCATCCTCACAGTGTGACGCCCTCCCTTGGATTTGAGTTTCTGTAGGTGGCGCTCTTGTCTTTGTCTGTTTACAGGCAGGAGCTGCCAGAGTTTCAGAAAACAAAAAGAAAAGCTTTCATGAGGCGGATAGTAGCTGAATCAGTGGTGTGTTAGAGTCATCAGCAAATCCGAGACTTATTTATCTTTTTAATTTTTAAGATGTTTTTTCTTTAAAAATGTTTTAAATAAATATAATAAACCACTTTATTCACAATAGTACATTCCTGTTAGACAATCCTCTGTGAGCTGTTGGAGAATAATCAGCGTGGTTGGTTTTAATCGTATCTCGTGATCCTGGTGCCAACATAATATAATACCTGACTTTTGGTACCAATATCAAAATGATTATATACTGTTTTTATACCTTAGCTTCTGAGTTCTTCTACAAAAGTCATTTTTAGACTAACGACAAAGTATTTTGCTTTTGTCCTTTGGTCAGGACTTACAAAGTGTTGAGGTTCAGTCATTTAAGGAAATGTTAGAATTAGGTGTCCATAATTAAATTCCTATAAAACCATCCGGAGATTATGTGTTGACACCACACAGATCACATCATGGCTTTCATTTCATATTAAACAGTGATAACGGTGCCATTTTGTGTTCACGTGCAGCAGCAGGAGGGACAGACTAATTCCTGGTGACACCGCGTCGCTTGTTACAGTAACGTCGACTGACAGAAACGCTCGAGTGATGCAGGTGTGTGTAGGCGGGACGAGAGTCTGACTGAACACTGGGACTGTGACAGTAACCGACGTCACGTCAGAGGTTAGCTGGAGTTTAACGTTCACTTAGTTTATTTGAAAACAGGCGAGGCGGGCGTGGCGTGTCGCTGGAATAACTTTTTCACCCTCTGATTAATTCTACATTTAGAGAGACATAAATGAAGATTAAAAACTGTGAAACTAAAAAAGTAATGAGCTGATCAGTCAGATGTTTTGTTTTCAGGCCGTTTCTCTGTCCCAAGTGGTCAAAGATATCTTTAAATGAGGATTGGCAATGTGCTTTTTAAGGATTTTGATTTGTGTTGTCTGTTATTAGATTTGTCAGTTGGATGCGAGGTGTAACCTGGAGTGGTTTGCTTGGGAGAGACTGGATCACTAAAAATAAACAGAGACAGAAAAGAAAATCTAGAAAGTCAAAATTGTGTGCAGGAACAGTCACATTAGCTGTCAGTACGTCACACACACACACACACAGCATAAAACCTCCAAGTGTGTCATTTACTTTCAGTGTGAGTTTGTGAGTTGAGAGCACTCAGGAACACTCAGGATGATGAGTTTGTCCTTCATCACCCAAGACCCCTCAGTCCTCCAGAGCTTTGACCGAGCGGCAGCGAAAGCTGAAATTAGAGACGTGTGTGTTTTCTGGTTCGGCCTTCAAACCACAAATGTTGTTGACATGAATGTTATTTTACTTTTTGAATGACCTTCTCTCAGATTTTTAAAGTGTTGACGCTGATCGACGTCCAGGTGTTTTCAGCCTGTAACTTCATATCCAAAGTGAGACATTAAAAGTAATTATAAACATATGTGAATTTCTAATTGCTCCTATACTTGTTGATGGTGTAGTTAATATGTAGCTGCTCAGAGCTCCAGAGAGGAAATGGATGGCTCAGCAGTAATCTGAAATGGAAAGATGACTTTGCGGCTGCAGAGTCGGAGCGCTGAGGAGCTGCCTGCAGGGCTGCAGCTGAGGAGGTCAGCGATCATCTGACCTCCACGTCTCTCTGTGTAGGAACAACATGCCGGACCGCCAGAAGCTCAGAGCCAAGCTGAAGAAGAGGAGAGGTTTACGGGCGTACGCCTGCCAGTGCAGCTGGTTCTCCACGCTGGAGCCGACGGACCTCGGGGGCCGAGCTCAGCTCCGATGGGTCTGTGGAAAACACCAGGACTGATGGCGACCGCTCGCTGCTGCCGGGCGGCTGCTGAAAACGACTCCGGCCAACAGAAATGTTACGGACAGACAAACCGCTGCTCTTTTCTCTCCTTATTCGTCTGTGTAGCTGGTTTCTGTCTCTTCCTCTATTCATCCATCCACTTCAGAAAGACGTGAGAAACAGCTTCATGATGGTGGGATCTGCTTTTAACTCTACACGTTATTTCTAACATCTTTATTGTCCCCAGTTTGATTTTCAGCCTCACAAGACTTTAAATGATCAAAGCTGATGTGTTAAAGGGTTAAACATAAACGTTCATCCATGAAACATGATGTTATCTGTGTAGCTGGAGAGGAACCACACAGCAGCTCAAAGAACAGCAAATATGAGGACGCGTCGTGTAATATCCACATAATGTCACTTTCTTTGAAATGTCAAACAGCTGGACCAGCAGAGAGCAGCTCTGCAGTGTTCTGCAGTAAAAGTAGGAGACACACCTGCAGCTCACTCATGTTTTCTCCACGTTTTTCTTCCCTTTGAGTCACTGGAATCATTTTCTTGTTGCAACCTTGGTTACTATAAACTGCAGTGGTCATCGTCTTCCTGCTGCGGCTGTAAAATCTGGTTCCATCTATCTGTGTTTGGTGGAAATATCTGGTTGTTTAGCTGCTAAATGTTCACCAGCTGGTCTCTAACTGTCCTGCGGCTTCATCAGCGCTCGTTTGATGAAGAGAGAACCAAAGTAAACAACTCAACTCATTCCACATGATGACAGATATATTTAATGTAAGTGCAGCTTTAATGATGAAACACAAATTTTAGATTCTGAAATAAATATTTGATGTTTTCATTGTTGAACTTTTTATTACCGTGTAGTTAGTTTGATGCAAATCTGTTTTATTATTTGATCTGATATTAAAACTGTTTGTTCTTTAATGTCATCTGTGTTCTCAGTCTGTATTTTATAAATGACACATGAAAGCTGTTGATGTTGTGACCCGCAGATATGCAGCGACAGTGTTTGATGACAGTCTGACGTCCAGCCACGAACCTGAAGCTGCAGCTGTGTAATTGTTCAGTGAGTGATGAGATGATGAGGGCTGCGTTACCTGGCTCTCTGCTGAGGGCCGATTTACAAACCTCATAAATCCCTTGGTGGTGATTTTCAGAAGTGAAGGTTTGAGGTGAACCACTGATTTATTTCAAAATGTTCTGGATCATTTCACAAACTCACAGGCCTGAACCAGCCACATTTTTCTTTCCGAAACATACAGCTTGAAGGATAAATCTGGTGTTATTCTATATTTTTCTTGTCAACAAATCTCTCAGTCCTGTCTCACTTCCTGTCTGTGGCTCTCAGCCCATCGGTTCCTCCTGAAGACGTCACTCTTTAAAAACTCCACAAATATGCAGCTTCATGTTTAAAAAGGCTCAGTCATTTCCTCCAACAGCTGTAGTTTTTAATCAAACTAACAGGAGGAAATACTGCATTTGCTGGGGACTATTTTCAGCGGCGAATTAATCCACATCTGGTGCTCTAGTTCTTTGTTTGTTTGTTTGTTTAGATACATTTATATTTGGGATTTGTTGACGTGAAGAAAAGTATAAACTATCACCAGACTTGTCCTGTAACAGTGAACACTGTTAAAATGAAAAACCTAATCAATTCTTTTCAAACTTTCACACGTTCTTTGTCCTCTTTCTGTTTGTTTCCACAGAATCTAATATACAGAAGAGACACGACGATATAGAAACAGGATCAAATCAATATATGCTTTATAAGCTGCTGTAAGTTCCCCCTGATTGTGTTGTGACTTCATGTCACAGAGGAAATGTCAGAGCTCATATTGGCTCTTATATAATATGAATAATACATGTACTGGGGACAGACTTCAGTATTCAAACTGCTTTGACTGTTTATTTATTTATTATTAAACACGAGTTAACTGGATACAAGTGTTTTAGATGAAGATGGATAATTTAAAAAATGACTCAAAATAATAATTTTGTACTATAAGTACTTCACATTTGTACTTACTAAATATACTTAGTTACATTCCACCACTGAGCTGCAGTACTGTTACTGTTGATAGTACTTTCTTCTGCAGTAGAAAACAGATATATAAACAAACACTGATCAAAGTCACTGCAGCCTCTCACCACACGCCGAGCTCTCACTGTTGGCTCTCTCTTCTGTTGTGGCAGAAGTGATTAGTACCCGCTGGGATCCTGCAGACGCTCACTTCTGGCTCGTCCAATCGACAATTATCATATCTGAGGGAAACGTGGGTTTTCTTCCTGCTGCGAGTGAAACAACAGCAGAGAGGATGTGAAACACTCTGTTGCTCTGTTGGATCGGCTCGGAGAGAGATGATGGTTTATATCTGATAACTTGTTGAGTGTGTGTGTGTGTGTGTGTGTGTGTGTGTGTGTGTGTGTGTGTGTGTGTGTGTGTGTGTGTGTGTGTGTGTGTGTGTGTGTGTGTGTGTGTGTGTGTGTGTGTGTGTGTGTGTGTGAGATCTGGCAGCCTTGAGTGTTTGTTGACTCTTCAGTTCAGCCTGCTGCTGTTAAAATACACCGACACAAAAGCCTGAAAATCTGAGTTTGACTCTGCGTCCTTCCTGCTTTTATTTCTGGGTGTAAAAGTGTGAAATGAACTCAGTGATACGGGAGATTCTCCTCAGGTTGTCCGTCAGCAGCAGATCCTGCAGATGTCGGTCAGCCCGTCACGTCTGTGGTGACCTCCTGATCTTTCCTTTGGCCACAATCAGGAAAACGTTTCCTCTTTAACTCTAGAAATACCACAAAGTACAAGTCCTGTTCTCAGAGGATGAACCCTTCAATCACTCCCCTTTCCTCTAGCGCCTCCTTCAGGACAAACGGTTCGTTTTGTGTCTCTCTACATGATGAAGATGAACCGAGTCTTCGGTATATTGCTTGCGTTGTGTTCAGACCAACGTCAGAAGCTCCTTCATCTCATTACAGTGAGATCAAAACACATCCAGAGAGGATTTATAATGTGAGCGGCTTCTTTCTCACCTGCTGAAATGATCGATGATGACTTTACAGAGCCGGATTTCCTACGACAGCAGCTCATTACGCAGCCAGCTCCTTCATTTTTATCAAACAGACTTCTTTTTTTTTGCTCATTTTGATGTAAAAGAGGAACCAACATTTCTTGCTTTCCTCTGAAGTCGCTGTGACGGCCTTGAGCTTTAAGTTGAGAATTGTAAAGAACTTGTACTGAAGTACTTCCAGTTCCTGCTACTTTATACTTGTACTCTACATGACCATCCTGAAATACTTTTGGTCCTTTAAGTACATTTTGATGCTAATACTTATGTACTTTTACTTACGTAAGATTAAGTATTTTTACACTGTGGTATTGCTACTTTTACTTACTTGTCAAGATCTAATGACAGTGAAAGTGTTTTTTATAAAAGTGACCTACAGCAGCGTTAAGTTACAGTGTGTAATAACTGAAGACGCTGAAGCCAGAGAGCCCGACTCATCAATAAGTCCTTTTTAACTATGAACCTGCTGCTGATGAGCTTATTTAATGCAACACAACATACATGTTTACAAGTGACTCAGAGCTGCATTCTGTTTCTGCCTCCGAGAAGAAGAGCGATGGACCGAGAGAGGAGGACAGAGTGACAGAAGAGTGACTCAGTCTCTCTCCTGTCAGACAGCAGGACGAACAGAACGACAGGGCTGCTGAGGAGGAGGAGGAGGACGAGGAGGAGGAAGAGGAGGACAACAGCCGGAGCGATGGAGTCCTGCACACCAGAGTCATCCTGTCTGTCCGGGAGGAAACCCATGAACATCAAGGTCATTTTAAAAAAATCACACCAGCAGTTTTTAGATTTCAGGTTCACTTCATGACACTATTACAAGTACAGGACAACACGCTCTGTGAAGCAGACAGAAACATTCCTGCTTGTTTGTCTTCAGTTAATTAAACGTCTTCAGTGTGTCTGTCTTGTAACACAGTATTTCTACATTGTTGTGTTGCTACTTTTACATCTGAATACTTCTTCCAACACTGTTAATTTGTTTGCAAACTCTACTACTGTGTTTTGGTCTTTACACCATGAGAACCAAGTATCTGTACTCTATATTCATGATGTAATTTAAATTATAGATATGCCACTGGGTAGCTTAATCAATACCAATGCATCATAATTTATTAGTTTATTTATATTGCATTAATAATCTGAATCTGCAAAGTAATTAAAGCTCTCAAATAAATGTAATGCAGTACAACGTGCAATACTTGCCTCTGAGATGTAGCGTAGAAGTATAAAGTAGCAGAAAGTAGAAATACTCAAGTAAAGTACAAGTACCTCAAAAGTGTCGTTAATTACAGTACTTGAGTAAATGCACTTAGTTACACTCCACCGCTGACTGAGTGTAGATTGATCCAATAGATTGATTGATCCCGACAGTAGAAACGGTAGTACCGCCTGTCCAGCAGGGGGCGCTGTAACGTTGTCCAGCAGAATGAGACGTGAAGGAAGTGAAGCAGCGGCGGACTGACGGCTGCAGTAACGCGAGGTGACGGCTGAGATGGAGGAAACAGAGTTTGATGATATCTTAGATGACTGGTTTATCGAGTCCCTGAGAACGTGAGAAATGTTTTCTCTTTGTTTAGACGATTAATGTTCATGTTAGCTTCTAGCTAGAAGCTTCATTCATTCAGCAGCGCTGCTAGCTGGCCCTGCATCGTGAACTCCGCTTAAACGTCATTAAGTTTTATTTCCCCTTACTTACCTGCAAGTTTACGTTCCTTTCATATAATATCACAAGCCATTTCCTGCACCTAATTCAGCCCGTTTTCAATTCGGCTTGCACTTACTACACTTAGCAGCCCCTGTTAAACTTAAAGGTCAAGTTTAAGAAGTGATCACCTTAATTTACTCCATTTTCTCATTTGAAAATCGCGGGATGCCACCAGTCAACACCCATGTAGCACTGTGTGAATTCTGTTCAAGAAACGTATGCTCGGTGAACCATATTCATGCCGAATTGAATAGTGGCCTCTAATGATTAAAACATGTAAGTTATATTTTATAGCTAAGGTATGACTGCTTAGCTTTCAGATAGGAAATATTAAATATTCAACTTTTCTGAAAGAGGTCTGGTGTCCAAGTACAGAATAAAAGAAGATGCAAGCAAAAATGTGAACATAACTTCACTAATGAGTGAATAACACTACCACATCTCTGTAGAAATATTATTGTAATGTTATAATGTGATTTTACATTCCAGAGAGGCTGTGGAGTAAAATACTACGTTCAGATATTATCTTAAGGTTAATGGCTTACCTGTCTTTTCTTCTTGAATCTTTGTCACAGTGTTCATGAACCGTCTTCTCTTCTACTCCAACACACCACAGTCCTGCTGCTGCAGCTTAGACATTGAAACAGGATGTTGATGATGTGTCACTTGGTTTTACGGTAACCTTCCTGTACTGTGTCTGTGATTCGGGTCCTGACCTTGATCTGTTCAGTCGTCTGGTTTCTTGTTCAGGTACAAAGATCTTCACGTGTATCAGCTGGAACATCCCACCCAGGTCATCGAGTGGACGTCAGGGAAGAGTGAGTTCATATATTTCATCATAACAATCATCATCATCATCATCTGAAAATGTTATATTCCAAATGGGTCTGACTGCAAATTTAGCTGGCCAATAATAATATGTATCTATAGCAGAAGGAGAGGAGACAAAACATGACTAACAACTTACTTACAACCCAAAACAACACTTACTGTCAAGACACACTAATAAGGAACCGCTTTAGAAGACGGACCCCCAACAGACCCGTGCTTCATCCCCTCTGAGAAACTGAGTGACATTCACACAAAACATCAACAGGAGACCACGATGAGAGACGTGCCCACAGTGCAGCTCTTCAGCTCTTCAGCTCTTCACTGACAAAACAAGGACAAAGCTCGGGATGGTTTGAATGAACTTTGGTTTGTTGTGTTTACAGCCGTGTGTGTCGCAGGATGCACTTCGTCTAAAAACGAACTTTTGGAGCTGCGTTTGCCTCTGAAACTCTTCGCTGATGAAAATAAGGTAACACATGAAGTACTACAAACTCTGGGCTTTATTTTTATACACACAACATCCAGACGTTCAGCCTCTGCTGTGTGTGTGTGTGTGTGTGTGTGTTGTGTTCAGGGTCTCTGTGCAGAAAGGGATTTCAAAGTAGTCAACGGAGGTTTCACAGACGGCCCTGTTCGCTGCCTCAGACACGTCCCGGGAACAAGGTGAGTCTCAACTGGAACAAACTGGTGTTGTGTTAGTTTTTTTGTCTCTCAGTTTACGATTAAAGGCACGTATAAAAACATGAATCCTTCATTCAGTTATTCTCAACAGTTTGCTGCCTGGATTATTAATTATCAAATATTTTCTCAATTAAACATTGAATCAATAAAATGCCAAAAACCATGACAATGCTCACTTATTCAAAGTATTAAATCTAATTTGAAGTTGTTGTAGAAAATGTGTCATATGTTTTGATTGGCGACTAATTAAACATTCAGCAGTCTTTCAGATCGCAGTGACGACGTTAGACGTTATTTTATGATATTCTGTATTTTTTGAGTTAAAGAGGACCTGATGAAACTGAAAAACTTTAACTTTTGCATGTTTAACTTTTTATTATAATTTCAAGATTTGAAACCACGTTTTCAGACATTTTAAGCTGTAAATGTCTTCAGTAGAAGTAATTCTGATGTAATATTTTTAGTGTATTTATACCGTTTGATTTATTGCATGCGAGTCAGTGTAGAGCCTTCGTATCAACAGTCGAATGAATATTGAAATTAATTTATGTCCTGTTGTTGCAGGAGTGTCGTTACCAACGACGGGCTGACCTCAGACCTGCAGGTGTGGGACCTCGGAGGAGACGACAGCGGTGAGTTTCATCAGTTCAGTTTTATTTATACAGCAACAAATCACAACAGAAGTTTACATACAGAGCAGGTATAGACCGACTCTTTACAATGTTATTTAAACATTACATGAAACACAAGTATGAAACCATGAGGAGCCACAGGTCATCAGTGCTGGCCCCCTTTAACTCGACGGGTCGCACTGTGACTGCAGTAATCCGACTACAGTTATACTTTCTACTTTCTGACAGATACTTGTATTTTATGAAAGACTCTTATCTTTGATCGGTTCAGTTCTGGAGAATATTAACCAGATTAAATGATATATATCTTTTTACCCTCAGTAGTGTCTGCAGGTATTCCTCAGATGAGTTTATCAACATTTTTATTAACTCACATCTTCTCTTGTCTGGACGACAAGTTCAAAGAGACTTTAGTGAGAAAATCAACAGTAACAGTAAAGAGAACAAAACTCTGGTTTTGAAAAGTCACCTGAGGAAACGACACCGTTGGTTTTTGATTTGTAGTTCCTGTCTGAGTTTTCAGCCTCCACCAAAACACAATGGACGTTGAATGGAATTTAGTTTTGTGCTCACTGGGTTGAAAAATGACATTTAAAACATTTAACAGCTGCATTTTCGTTCCACAAACTTATTATGAATAATTCACAGAACTCTGTCAGTTCTTTTCAAGTCTCTGAAAACTGTTGACGTCAAACAACCTTTCCTTCCACCTTCTTTTTTTTATTAAAGAAACAGACCATGTCAGGAGAGCAGAGGGACAGACATGTAGTCTAATTAAATACACTCTTCTAACACTGCTGCAGCAGCATTTACACACACAAGACATGTCGACTGGATTTATAAAGTCTCATTTCTTTCAGCCTTTGTGTTTTAAGTGACTGGAGTTGATTCTAAAATGTGATTGGTTGTCTGCTGCGTCTCATCATCCAATGACAGATGTGATCAGAAGAACAGGAAGTATTGAGGGGAGCAGGAGCGTCTCAGGGGGAGGCAGCAGGATCGCAGCTCGACTCTCGTCACAAGTCCTCCATGGAGCTCAGAGCAGCGACGTCCGGCTGACTCAGCTGACCTCAGGACAGACGTTATATAAACTAGGTAACTCTGAGGTCTGTGCTGAACAGTTCTAGCTGTAATTTATCTTCATGCTCAGTTATAAACACGCATTTCATCACTGGGTTTGTTTTGAGATCAAAAACCTGGTTTCTAACTGGCTCCGTTTGCTCCTCAGATTCAGACTGATGTTCTAGTTGCAGGACCATTTGTGATGCGATGACTTACGAGTTCTTTGGTCCCAACAGAGACCGACTCAGCAGATCCTCTCAGTTCTTTACATTTTGTGAGCGACGCCGTCTTCCTCGCCGGCTGCTGCGACGGGAACGTTTACATCGCCGACACTCGGACGCGTGCCGCCCCTCGGCTCTCGCCTCCACCTGCGTCTTCAGGTGAACCCGTCCTCTGGTGGACAGACGCCTCCGCAGGTCCATCCTCTTTGGATCCGTCCAGCTGCAGGCTCGTCAGAGTCTCCTCGTCCGGACGGGCGGCGATCTCAGACCTGAGGAACCTGGGAGGAGCTGTGATTCAGGCTCAGCTGGACGTCCAAACGCGTCGCTGCGACCCGGACGATGTCAGAGTGTCGTGGGCTCCAGCGCTGGCAGACTGTATCGCAGTGTCGGGTTAGTTTACAGCTTCATTTAAAGAAATACTTTCCTGCTGAGAGGTAGAAGAGAAGATCAATGGCACTCCCTCATCTGTCTGTTAAATGTAAAATTACAGCCAGTTAGCTTAGCATAAAGACAGCTAGCCTGGCTCTGTCCAAAGGTCCTAACATCTGCCCACCAGCTCCTCTGAAACTCAATAATCAACATGTCTGTTAAATAAACACGAGAGTGGCATCAATCTTCTCTTTTAACTCTCGTAAGAAAGAGTAAGTGCATTTGAACTATTCCTAAAAAAAAATAAATAATAATAATAACAATAAATTTCTATCTGGATCGATAGAGAAAACTACAGTTTTAGGTTTTTTGTATTTGTAGATGATGAACTACAACTGCAGGTGTTCCTGGTCCCCTGAGGATAATAAACCCTCTTGACCCTGTGACCTTCCCTCTGACGCCACCCTCAGGACAAACTTTACATGTACAAATTGAACAATAAAGAATTCCGACATCGTAGCCTTTAGAGGCTTAGAGTTAGTCGACCGCTACGTGATTAAAATGAGAAGGACGTAAACAGTTTACACTTCCTGCTTCAACTTGACTGTAGTTGTGTTCAGTTTCCCTGTGTGACAAAGGATTATTACCAACATTTCAATATCATGTCACCGTGAGTACAATGTTATATGAACTATAACTAGTAAAACGATGACCAAAACTACAAAAAGTTGTACTTCAACACATCTTTAAACAATGATTCCAGTTTTTGCTGATCTGTTTCAGGGTTTTGTCGAGTTATTTCATGGAAAATTTTCTTTTTGTACAGTACAAAAGAAAATGGGACTCTCACACTGACGATTTCCTCTGAGCAGTAACTTTCCTTTAAGAAGCAGCTTATAAAGATGAAGTAGTAACAGACGGGTGTCCCACCTTCCTCTGGCAGGTTTCAGTGCAGCGGTTCAGATCCACGACACATCAGTCTGGAGGACGGAGCTGCAGGAAGTTCAGCCGCTGTTCGAGCATCGCGGTCATGCAGTTTCATCTCGGTCTGATGACGGCGTCCCCGTCTTCGTCACCTCCCACGTCTGGCATCCAGAGAGGCCGCGGACGCTACTGTCTGCAGCCTCGGACGGCTCCGTCCACGTGTGGGACTGGGTCGACCAATCGGCTGCCAGCTGCTGACGGTCCGACAACAGCGTCGCAGCACTTTCAAAAGCTTCCGGTGTGGATTCCAGTACCGCCTCCATCTTTCATGATGAAAGTGGAATATATAATTACAGAAACAATTCGGGGAAAAATTCACAACAAACATAAATGGAGCAACATGTGGAACTTTTCTGTGCCCAAGAAACAATTTCACATCAAAATTACAAAGCTGAATTGACACAAGATTAGATGAGAGAACGTTAGGAGACATAAACAGAACTGTATTAAATCAGATGAATTAAAGTCACAGCTGTTCCTGGAAACTCCTCATTTAAATACAAATGAAGTCAGAGAGTCGAGACCACAGGAAGTTCACTCAAAACGTCGTTCCTCTTAGTGGTTTCGAGCTGATAGTTTAGATTGTATGTGCTGAGGTAATTCAGATTTTTTATGAGATATATTTGGACATAAGTCGGTAGTGGTGACGACATGTTTGGCCGTGCTGGTTAAATAGATTGCAGGCAGGATGAGAGGACAAAGACACTACAGACCCTTTTGGAAATCGGATTCAGTGGTGTTTTGTGTGTTGAATTAAAGTTCAATTAAGTTGCAGTGACATGTTACACATCTTAGACCACTTAGTTCGAGCGACAGCTGCTCTCAGATCTGTGCCTCCACTCCAGTACAAAGGAAGTGAATGGAATTTAGTCAGAAGTAATCAGAAACATGTTGGGAGACAATTTCCCTGCTGGGGACACTGAGCTCACTGGACAGTTCTCATTGGACACCACGTCACGCTAACAAGTCAGATCCAGAGGGCTGCGAATAAGTCCAAACACACTGAAACTATACTATAATAAACTATATAATACTAAAGAAATCAAATACTCATTTCATTTACCGCCGTATCATTTCATATGTTTGTGTACTGACCCGACATGGAGACAACGACTTCTTCTGTAAAAATGACGCCCTTTTTGCTGTTTCAGCACAAAATGAATGGCATCAGCTGTTTTGGAAATTGGGTGACCCTTTAAAATCCTAAAAAACATCTGTGTCGTAACGTGACACATCTGTGATGCAGTGATGCAGTGATGCAGCGATGCAGCGATAACGCTGCAGCCTCTCTGTTCCCACCGAGCCAGTTTTGACTTGTTTGTGTGTCGCATGTAAAGTCAGTTTCAGGTCTGAAGAGGAGATTATTCAGAGGTGATAATGACTGACACACGTTTTAGTTTACAGAAATAAAACATGTGAATCTTTGTTCTTTTGTTTCCTCATCATCAGCCGGTTTCCTCCTCGGACTTGGTTTGTTTGTTTATGTGACAAAGATGGCAGCCAGTGAGTCTCTGTGCTTTAACAAGAATTGTTTGGTAATTTTACTTCTCTCATAACATCTTTGCTGTTTAAAGGCTCGTCTCCGTGTGTAAACTTAACTACAGTGACTGTGTTTAGCTCGGAGTGCTGCCAGAACACAGGTGACCTACACACAGTACTGTCCCTGAATGCATCCTGTGTGGACACAGACTGACGCTGCTGCTTTCACCAGACAAAAAGAAATAGTTTAATTTCAGTTGGTCCAAAAGACTTAAAAACGTCTTCTTGGTGCAAACAAGAAAAAGCCTGATGAAGTCTTCAGTAAAACACGGCGTTCATTAACTTAAAATGTTAAAATGTGTTTTATGACGCAGAGTAGGAGTTGACCTGTTGCAAAACAGCAGTGTCTAGCTTCTGAACTTTTACAATTTGACAAATTACTCAATTTATTTCTCATTATTTTTATAATGGATTAATCATCAAAGTGAAAGAAGCTCTCCTCGTTCATCAACACTTTCTATCAGCGTCTTTTCCCTCCTGACCTCGGCTCCGTTCCAACCTCCAGACATCGACCAGAGGAGCACAAAGTTTAATTATCGAAGCACAATAAACGGCTTCACAGGTATTCTTCACTGGTGCCGTTAGAGGCTTTCACTGGAAGAAGTCAATGACTTTTTCTCTTTGACAGTTTCCTCGTCAGAGTCCAGCCCACACAGACCGTCAGCTGCTTCAAAGTAAAACGTAAATGCTCCGCTCAAAATGTCTTTAACCTGAAAAACTGAATCTGAACTGAGATCAGTGACGACTTTACTGCTCCTCTGAAGTGAGCCTTCACAGGAAACCTACACAAATTATACAGAACTGCAGCTTTATAGTAGAAAACTGGAGTCTGGTGAAAAGCCACTCAACCTTCTATTCAAAACTGGAAGTTAACGTCTTCGAAATGAAAAGAATAAACTGCTGAATTAAATATCAAGAATCTGAATATCTCAGACAACAGAGTAAAAGCTTTGAATACAAAATCAATAGTTTTTGACCCAAGACCGGCTAAACGAATGACATTCACATCAGATTAGTGAATGTTAGAATAAAGATGTAAACATTACACCAGCTGTCTACAGTATACAGAGACCGTAGACTGTAGACTACAGGCAAACCTTAATGTCTCGCTTTGTGTCATTAGACTCTCCTCCAACACTAACGTCCCTCAGTGTTTTCCTCTCTGTACCCGCTGAGAAAATGTCCTTCATTCACACTCTGCTGTTAGAAGTCACACAGAGCCGCAACCAGAAAGCCCTCGACAAAGGCATGCTGGGACTTTTTTCCCCATCTATCACTTTTCCCTCCTGATAATAACATCAATGTCTGTCTCAGCTTCTCGGGTGAAGAATGACAGTTACCGTCGTCAGCAGGAGAGACGAACAGCAGCAACGATGGATGAGATTCAATTTCACACTTTTCTGTGTTTTCACAGCTTCCACTGAAGAGCTCGCTACATTTGTTGGTTCCAGCTTCTCAAATGTGATGTTCTTCTGCTTTTATACGATTGTAAATTGAATGTATTTGGGTTTTGGACTGTTTATCAGACAAAACAAGGCCTCTGATGGGATGTCTTATCACTTTTCATCTCAGCTGATGTGACCGTCTTGATATAAATGCTCTGCCTGTAATGTAACATGACGATAGAACGACTGCACTGAACAAACATCATGACGCTGAAGGACACCGCAGGAGGTGAACCAAGTCAAACTGTGACACGACACGATTAATATTTGAATTTTCTGCTGGAGATATTAACAGCTACCATGAACCTACGTTTTCTTTTGTCTCTGAGATAAATCCAGATTCGGCCGGCTGACAAATAAACAGATGCAGCCAGTTTTGATGTTACATAACTCTTTAGGTTACTCATAAACAAAAAGCTGATCAATTATTCCAGTAAACAGGCGTCGAGTAGCTGAGGCACAGAGAGCAGCATCAACCTTTTAGTGAAACCTGAGCGTCTGTGTGGCGGCAGCTCACTGAAAGCTTCTCTTCATTACGTTATCAGACACACTTACTCCGAAAACACCGAGGCTCGTGTATGAAACACATTTCAAGTTTACGAAACGCACTCAAAACTGGAAAAAAAAAAAACAGGTCAGACAGCCTTTTTTAAACTAAGAACTCAGTAAGGTTTATATTTAACAAGAACTATATTTAAACATCCACATTTCAGCTGGTTAAAGCTGCTATAATCAATACGGATCAAATGACTGTAATGTGCCGGGGGGGTCACTCGTAGTGACAATTATTTACCATCTGTTCAGCATCTTCATCAAAGCAGCTCTGATGAAGACGCTGTACTCCACCTGCTCAGTTAGAGACCAGCTGATGAGACAGATTCTTTAAAAGGAGAATACATGTTGGCCTTCAAACTCTAAATGTTGCTAATGTTGCTCTGAATGTGTAAATACTTCTTTGCTAAGAAGCTCGCCGGTCAGCTTTTTAAAAGATGATAATAACCTCTCTGGCCACTTTATTAGGTACTCCTATTCAACCTAATGCACTCCAGCACTACAGCTCAGCCACATGTGGCTCATCATGGTCAGTTTATGTTTAATACATGTTTATTACAGAGGAAGTGTCTTTCTTTCAAATGTAGTGACGGCAAAATGACCAGACTGTTGAACTCACACAGTAGTTCAAAACTGTGGTCACATACTAATGTGGACTAGTGCCAATATGGCTCGATTCCTGAGATCAGGGACATTTTACAGTGTAAAAATAAACCTGGGGGAGGACAAACTGAACTGTGACACGTCTCAATGACCTCAAACCTAGTTTGGCATTATGAATTATTGACATATTCAGCGATAACAAGCTAGCTCTTGGAGCCAATATAGGTGCTACTGACCTCAGACTTATTATATTGAGCATTGATTTCAATCGGCCCAGTTTTAATAAAACCAAACCTTTGAAACTCTCACTCTCTCTCTGTGTATTGTGTGTGTGTGTGTTTTGGCTGCTAAACTGCAAAGGGACAAAGTGAGGAGGCTTTTGAAAGGACACAGTGATTATATTGACTGACAGAGCACCGGAGCATGATAGCTGATCTCCAGTGAGCGATCTGAATGAGTCAGGACTATTCTCTGCTCTGTGATGCCTCTAAAAACAGCCTCTGAAGCGCCACAGCGTCTCTTAGTGAACACCAGTTTAAATGGAAATCTGACGCCTACGTTCACGAGGTGACTCGTGGCTCCCCGAGTGACAGTTACCATCTGACAGACCGTGACGCTGGTTTTTATTCCATTTATTCCATCAACTACAAATCGCTTTCACTTCACACTCAGTTTATTCCCGAGACTTAATTTCTATGCAGATTGGTAATCCATCAACATCAATATTTCTTCACCTCTTTCATCAGAGTTAACGTTGCATTATGTGGTGATAGATAACAGGGACTCCCTCCTGCAGCCATGTGCATGATGAGAATCATGTGATCCTGTTCCTGGATTTCATGTTTTTTGGATGCTTAAAGAAACGGTGTTCTTCAATACGAGTGAAGTAATCTGAGAGCCCATTACACTGAGCAGACAACATACATTTACAGTACTAACATACAAACATTTCTGGGCCTATTTTCATTTCTGTGTTTACTTTTTAACGAGCTGTAAATGAACCTTTAACTACGGCATCAGATGTGTTGGTGGACACGTGGGCAGCATTACACGCTACAGATGTTCAAATGAAGTGACTCACTGATAAATCGTCCTATTTCATGTTTTGTACGTCAGCTTTGGTTTTGAAAATATTTTGTAGTAAGAGTCAAAAAACGCAGTTGTATTAACTGAATTGGTCCAATTGTGGAGTTGAAAAGTGAAAACGAAGTGCTGTCAGCATTTTAAGGAAAGTGTGTCCCGACCGATCGGCCTGCCGTGGAAACAGAGAAAGTGGCTAATGCAGCAGAAACAGGACAAAAGAAGAGTGTGTGTCGGTCTGAATGAGCTCCTGATTAAACTCCACTCTGCAGAGTGTGAAGTGAGAGCTAAGCTGTGTGGGTAATGACTGGTTATCACACAGCTTTTACACAAAGTAATTTCGCCCTCGCGTCGTCACGCTTCGATACGAGCGCGTCGTCTGAGAAATCGCTCCGCGAGCTCCCAGTTTGCTGCCGCCACAGTGACGACTCATTGTTCACCCGTCAACCTCGCCAGGGTTTTCACATTTAGAGAATTACATTTAAAGTTAGGTGTTTTAAAACATACTTTAGTGCTACTTACTACTGCAGGAGTTTTATATGAATATATTTAGTGTCTTATTCTTGTTCAGTTTAAAATACAATTTGTTGTGATTGTTCAATGAGAAATAAAAAGGTTGAAGTCTTTTCAGACCTTCTCATTCAGACACTTACACACAATCCTCTAGTATTTACTACATTTGCAGGTAGTCCACAGTCTATATATAGTACATACTATACAGAGTATATACAATTACTAATATCTACAAAACCAAACTGAAATGTGACAACTTTTTTGTTCGCAGCTACAGAATAAGTTTGAAGTGTTTAGAAAAGAAAGAATAAAATGTTCGATCACAACAGCTGTAATATAATGATGTAACTGTAGATTACAATTAACAATGACACAGTCACAAACTGGCTTCAGCAATCCAGGATGATTACATCCAGTTGTGGTGCCTCCATCATGTGAAGAAAGCAGCAGCAACATCTGTGTTAGCTCCCACCTCTGTCCCTGAAAGAGCCGCAATAAACGTATGATTGTTCATACTGAAATTTATACAGTACAATTAAAACTGCATTTCTCTGTTGTCTGTTACTCGTCCATTCATCAGAGGAGAAATATCTATTCATTGTCCCATTTCCAGCTAAATTGTAGTTCTGCACGCTGCACAAACTGTAATTTTCCCGTTTTCCATTTCAGCATCGATTTTCAATTTCACCAACTGATAACATCCAGTAAAGTCGTTCATCGACGCCTCTGAAAGTTCACCATGTACGAGTGTATGTTACTTGGCAATAAACAGTTTCTGATTCTGATTCTGATTCTGAGAGACGGGCTCGTCTGTGTGGTATTTAAACACTGTAATCATGCTGAAACATCACATTCTCTCTTTTCAACAGTCACCCTGTTGTTAATACGAACAGAAAGTACAGCACCGTCTATGTTAGGAATCCTCGAGCAAACAAAACAGGATGAAAGGACAAAGGATTGATTATTCCATCTAAAGAAAATTTGTTGCCAACTATTTTAATAATCAATATATCATTTCAGTCATTTTTCAAGCAAAAATGTGAAACATTTGCAAAAGCATCTGCTGCGTTTATGACAGTAAATGAAGAGTCTTTGGGTTTTGGACAGTTGGTTGGACAAAAGATGGTCTCTGGGAAAGAACATTTTTCACATTTTTGTGACATTTTATAGACTTACGATTCAGAAAATGAGAAGCTGCTACCTTCATGTTTCCATTAATCTTTGCTAATAATAAACGAGTGAAGAGAGATGGAAGATTTGATAAGGAGCTTAATGAAATTAATAAAATTTTGTTTTTTTAAAGAATTTGTTCCAATAAAGCAGCAAATTCTATGACAAATCGTTGGAGATATCTTGGCATGGACAAAATTATTGGTTAGGGGGAACTATTTTCTAACCACGGTGGCGCTAGAGGGTCAACAAAATCAATAGTTATCATCCGCCAGGGAACAAATATATCAATATGAATAACAAGCAGTCCTGTAGCTGCCACTCACCAGAGTTTGCTGTAAACTGTTTAAAAGCTATAAAGAAAAACGATATGCTTTGTTATTTTAAAACTTGATAGCTGCAGACTGTAATCAGAGCCTGTAGCTTCGGTCTGACCCGGAGCATTATCATCCACTGATGTAATGTAGGATTAGTGTCCCTTTAAAAGAACCACCATGATTACTGCTATTATCCTCCATTATCAGCTTACTAATGGCCGCCGCGCGCTTTGATTACCTGTCGCTCACAGTGACGCTGCAGACAGCTTGAACTTTAAAGCAGTGCTCGGGACTGAAGCTGAGAGAGAAAAGAATAATCACCTGTCTCATGTCTTTCATTTATAGTTATTTTAAATATCATCACATATCATGGTGAGCAGAGAGAGCAGGAGGTGTTTTTGAAAGAAGCTGGTGTCTATCTTCAGACGGATGCCACCCCCCGCTCCATTTAATAATCTTCATCCCTCATTCACACAAAGTCAAATCATTTTTACTCTGCAGAAGCTTCTCTTAGCACAGCAGCAGCTCGACCTGCTCATGCAGATCTAAAATAAAGCTCAGGTCCTTTCTTTACTTCTGTGTTTAGGCCACTCAGTCAGCTGATGTTCTCCTTTACGACAGAGCAAGACGTTTTCTCACATACGTGAGTGAAAATTAGAACGTGTGAACGTAAAGAAAGATTTGGGAACATCTGGAGTGATTCTGAGTTCAGATACTGAGGTTGGCAAATTAAGATAAGTCTTTATTGATCCCCAGAGGTCAAAGTCAGGTGTTGCAGGAGCACAAGGACTAAATGAGTTCAGATAAATAATTAGAAGTATATAAAATAAATAAATAAAAATAGATTTGTACTTTAACACTGCCATCTCAAGGGTCATTTCCTTGATTAATATGTTTTCAGTACGTCAGAGGAGCAATTAACAGCTTGATTCTTCTAATAAATACATGATGACCTCACGTTAATCCCAGCAGAGCTTCTACCTGATTGGTTTAATCAGCAACATAACTGAAAACACCTGTTAATCTACAACAATACATCATATTTTCGTTTTACTGTAAAATCAAAGTAGCTATAGCAGTTGAGTAAAAAGTACAATATTTCCCTCTGAAATGTAGTGGAGTAGAAGTATAAAGTAGCATAAATTGCACTTTACTAAAGTAAAAAGTACTTGAGTACATGTACTTATAGTTACCTTCCACCTTCAGCAAAGCGTTGATCACTGAGGACAAACAGCTCACCTACAGTAACATTAGCAGGTGTCTTACCTTCAGCCAGGTGTCTTACCTTCAGCCAGGTGTTTGAGCTCCAGCAGGTCTGGTCCAGCTGCCATGTGGTCCCGGGTCATCTTAACTCCCAACTAGCTCGGTGTAGTTAAGCTAGCAGGTAGGCAGGTGAACAGAGGGGGCCGCTGTTAGCATCAACATTAGCTTCACAGTAACGTTACAGTCGGTGTAACGTTAAACTCTTCTTTTTTTTTTTACCGTCAGCGCTTCCGTAGCAGCACTCTGTTTCTTCATTTCTTCATTTTTTTGTACAACTAATAAAACAAATCTGCTGTCTGTTTCCAGAAGCTTCAGTTTACTTTTAGCCCGCCAACTGACACGTTCTTCTTCTTCTGCGGGTTTTATTGGCGCTTGGCAAGTCAGCTTATAGGCGCATTAACGCCACCTGCTGGACAGAGAGAGGAGCGGCAGACAGACACCCTGACATCTGCTCTGCAGAGGGCTGCTGTCAGGTCTACATGTGGAATATGACCAAGTACATTTACTCAAATACTGCAGTACAAATTTGATATACTTGTACTTTAGTGTTTTCTGTTTCAAAGGGAAATATTGCACTTTTTACTTCACTGCATTTATACAGCTTTAGTTACTTTACAAATGGAGATTTGGAGTAAACAAAACATATGAAGAACTATAAATTAAACAACCCAACTGTAAATATTAGTTGATTAATCAATTCGACGGAAATTAATTGGCAACTCTTTTGATGGTTGACGTCATTTTTGGTGTGAAACTATTTCCTGGTTCCAGCTGCTCAGATGCAGATGTGCTGCTTTCCCTCTGAATGCTGTTAATAACTGTAACGTCTTGTTAATAATGTGGAGCTTTGTGAAGGCGTCACTTTGGGCTCTGGGTCATTGTGACCAAACGATCGATCCATTAATGGAGAAAATAATCAGCTGATTCATCCACAATGAACTAATAATCATTAGCTGATAGTTCAGAATGAGCTCCACCTCAACTCCAACAGCAACATCCTGCTTCACATTAATGAGGAGGAATAATCCTCTAATGACAGAATCTATAACAGGAGGACAGACACAGGGGGACAGACACAGGGGGACAGTCACAGGAGGACAGACACAGGAGGACAGACACAGGGGGACAGACACAGGGGGACAGTCACAGGAGGACAGTCACAGGGGAGACAGACACAGGAGGACAGTCACAGGGGGGACAGACACAGGAGGACAGTAAGTAATACTTCTTTAACTTCATGGACAATTCACTTCGTAAAAGTAACTATATCACAATTTAAAAATACTGTTACAAGTAAAAGTACTGCATTGTAAATCTTATTTGAGTGAAGGTCAGGTATAATCAGCAAAATGTACTTTAAGTATCAAAGTAAAAGTACTCACTATGCAACATGTAAGCAGCAATGTAATACTGTATCCAGCTGTGTTTGAGCTCATTGTACTCGTTTCTATTATTTTGGGTGGTTTAATTTACTGGACAACAATACATGTTATTTAAATTCTCATTATACGTTTTTAAAGTCTCCATCTGCAAAGTAACTAAAGCTGTCAGATGAATGTAGTAAAAAATACTTCCCTCCGAAACATAACGGAGTTAAAGTGTCAAGTAGCGTAACATTTAAATAATCAAGTTAAGTACAAGTACCTTAGAATTGAGTTGGTGGTGCAACAAGTTTCACAACGAGATTTGTTTTGATGAAGCGTTGTAGTCTGTTTGACGTCTCTCAACATACGATAATGTGATGATAATGTCATGATAATGTCAGCTTGCAGCTCCGATCAATTCCTGCAGATGGAAGAGATGTCACATTTTATTTGAATTATTATCCATCAATTTATTAATGGATGAACTGAATATATTTAATTTATCCATACATTTATTTCAGTCTCAGCAGATGTTCTTTCATTTCTGATTTCTTGGTTTTCATTGCAAGTGAAGTGAACCTTTTCATTGCTTTCTTCTCTTTTTCACACTTATTCATTAGTTTGTGAGCACACGGGTACATTTCTGTTTTTAGTTATTATAATTTATTCTAACTTAAAATCTAAAGGAAGATTGCTCAGCTTTGTTCCTTTAGTGCAGGTTTATGTCGATTTGAGAAGCTTACAAACGATAATCTCTTAAAACTTACTCTGATGATGAAGAGCTGAATGAATCAACAAGACAACAGTCCGGCTTTAAGCAATACATTATTTATATATAACATATACTCAAAGGTTTCTGAGGGAATTAGTATTGAACATGATATGCAGGGTTACATTCTGATTGAAGCCCTTCTTTTAGAAGCTTTTAAAAAGAATTAAAATTAAAAACTAAAGAAAAAAAAACAACACCATCACATAACAAAGAAATTAAAAATCCATGAGACAGGAGTGAGCGGCTCGCACAACAAAACCAGAACACAATGATCTCTCCTTCAGCTGTCGCAAGTCGTCTCCTCTCAGTGTTTCTAATCTCAGGATCTGCAGCTTTTCTTTAATTAAGTTCCGCTAATCTCACTAATGACTGCTGTTGAGTTCAGACTGGGAGCAACAGTCATGACAACATAGAAATCTTAACTCGAGGTCCACTTACGGGGTTTTTAATGCAGCTTTCAACAAGCAGGAACGGGATGAATCTCAGATAGAGCTTTAAACTGTCAGATGCATTTTGTTTTTGTCAAACTACAATTTCCAACGTGCGGACGTGAGCAACAGCATCACATTTGTTGTCTCCACTGTTGAACTCTGCTGTGTAGCACATTGAGAGTGATCCTCATCACTGAGCTGAAGCCATGAACAGCATGGGTCAGCACGTTGTGTTGTTACCTACTGCGTGTGTTCACAGCTGACTACAGAGTAACTCCATGCTGAATATCGGACAGAAAACACATCTGCACTGCGCTCAATGCTTTTAACTGGTGACAGCTGTGACGTAGCGCTGTACTCTGCTGCCTCGCTACAGAACATCTGCAGGGTGTGAAAAAGCATCACTAGTCGGCCGTGCAAACAAGATTATTAAACTGGATGTTCCATGAGCTCAAGTTGAGCTTCTCCACTGGTCCACAGTTCATGTTTATTTACATACCACCGATCCGGAAAACGCCTGAGAAATATCTCGTGGTCAAGGTGACAATTTCAGCATCGACTGAATGCAGCAGAGGCATGAGAAGTTTAAAGAAAATGTTTCGCCAGAAATAAACATGTAAAACTGACGTTTGAAGAAGGATTACGTCAAGTCAGAGGGCTCATCCACGCTACGATTTGTTTACATGACGTGTCAACATGTTGCTCACAGTGTGAACCAACAATAACCAGGAATGTGTGAAGTTCTGTTTCTGTTCGTCTACCGGCCGACGTCTCGAGGCTTCTGTTGTAGGATCAAATGATGCGTTCAGGTGCACTCAAGAAACCAGAGCACTACATGCACTGTAGTAGCCTGGTTACTGTAAATGTAATGTTCACCTGCAGCAGGTCAGAAATCAGATTTTATTCTGGAAGCTTACCAATGCATTTGAACTGCTTTTTTTGTGTGAATTTAAGAAATAGCCGAATGTTTATCTGTGGAAACGACATATTCAGACTTCTAGAGGCTTTCTGAAGTCTTGTCCTGCACATGCTTCCATGAAAAAAGCCGATTAGAAACCAAGTTAGCCTGATTCCACAGGAGGAATCTACCTGGGAGATCAGGTTTCTCCTTTCCCCGACTACAGAAACCAGTTCATGACGTTTAACAAATCAGCTTCCTGGAGAGGGACTGTAACCTGGTTACTTAAGTGCATGTAAACACACTGAATCTGTCAACAGGAGGAGTTCAAGAGTCTTTGACCAGGACACTGACCCCCCCTAGAGGAGAGGGATCAATCAAATACAGACGTGGTTGGCTGGTAAACATCAGCAGGGCGTCGACCTGTTGCTGTTACAGTTTTTACTTTGCTTTTATAATGGTGGTGTGAAAAAGCTGCAGATGCTGCTGAGATGTGACTGACAGGAGGAGGAGGAGGAAGAGGAGGAGGAGGAGGAGGAGGGCTGAGAAAAGGGAGACCTGAAACAGCGTCATTTCAGAACTGATCATAAATGAAACAACAAAAACAAATAAACCCAAAACACATCTGTACAAATGTACAAAAATCAACAGGATTAAAACATGAAGACTCATTCTAAAACATCCAGCAGAGCCTCTGTGGATCTGACAGTATGAAGTAAGAACTCAACCTGGATCAAAGTCAATGTGCCAACTCTGTTAAGTGCAATCCACAGCAGACCTGAGGCCGGACTTTGTGCTTCTGCGTCTGACGGCGAAGTCAGCACCTCGGCCACAGTGAGTATAAAGGACAGCTGGTTAGTGATCATCGACACGTTCGCTCCTCATCACTTAGGTTGTTTTTACTGCAGCAACACGAACATCAACAGCAACTTCAACCTGTAAAATCAAAACACGTAAAAAGAAAATCATCCCTTTCTTTTCCTGTTCTGCTGCTTTGACCTTGTCAAACACGTAAAAATAATGCTGCGACTGTTTACAGTCAGAATGTAGTTAAACATGTTGAGCTTCAGCTTCTGTCGGATGCAGCTACAACTTGTTTATTTCCCTGTTTGATCTCAGGTAAAGGTGAAGTCAGAAGGTTCCTGCTCGACATCTTTTCACTTCTGCCGTTTTATATTATAATGAAGAGTTTCATGTCAACTTCTGATCCTGAAGAGCTTCAGCTCCTCCGTTTCAACTGAGGCAAACTTGAGACAAAGCAGCGGTGATTAACAGAAGGCTTCACGGGTCTGAAACCCAATGTACCTTAAAGAGTTAGAGACCTAATCCAAAACCAGACCTGGTTCCACAAACCCAAATGGAGCAAGAACACTGGCAGCATCATGGCTGCCTGCACAGGAAGTGTTTCAGTCATGCGTCTCATGCACATGTGAACAGATGTTTACATCAATACAGCCGTCGACACCGACCTCATAACGGATCACATTTGACTATTTTCTTCCGACTTACACAACTACGCTGACTGTGCGTTTGGGCTGTGTACTTATAAGAGATATTTTGGAGAGTTGAGGCGCATCAATGCTGGGACAGTGTTGTGTTTTCTGACGACCGGACACGGACGGACCCACCATGACGCACGTTATGACGCATATGTGTATTGCCCCCCATGACATGAGCAAGACAACAGGACCCTTCTTGACCCGAGTTCTGGACCTGGTCTCGGATACTAGGAACTGAAGCCCTCTAATGACCGTTTTAAATCTATTTCTGGGGAGAAAATAAAACTTAAGGAGAGACCAGAGTAGAATCACACAAACACAACTGAAAACTAAAACTGAATCATTTGCTAATTCATGAGAACGTTATTGGCTCCCAGGATGATCCCTGCCAACTTTAAAGACCGTAATCACGTCTATGAAACATAAGGAACACCAGTCGGAGTGAGGCGAGTCTCCTGCCTGCAGGTCTTCTGAAGTTTGCCTCTTTTAAAAAGGAGTGAAACTCTTCACAGAGAAACTGAACTGAGTATATGAACCTGAACTCTCTGCAGGTCGCCATATTCCCCCCCCCAAGAAGCCTTTTCACTTCCTGGTTCAGTGTCTGATCACATGATTTAGGTCACACAAATGTCACATGATCAACAGACTGTGCTTTTAATAGGAAAGTTCTGGTTCTGAAGGAAGGGAGGAGAGAGGACACCAGGACAGCCATGTTAGCTTGTGTTGGCAGCGACTGCAGAGAGAAAGTTCCTGTGAGGTCACATGACTCAGAAGGGGTGCGTTTGTTTTGTGACAGGGAAGAGTCGCTGACAGGAAGCCGACGCACTGATTTCTGAATCTTTCTTTCCAGTAAATTCAAACCGCCTCAACTACTGACAGCGTTATTACACAGACTATGATGCAAGACTAGATCATGTGATTAGAAAAGAAAACAGACTCCCTGATAATTGCATTGCATTCAGCCAAGTGACACCTTAACTGATGTTCTCTACTCACATTATTTATATATCGTGTTCCTGATCAGTCTTGTAAATCCAAAATGACGTGAGACATTAAATCACAGCCCAACATTTCATGCGTCTCTCTGAGCTACAGCTTTGAGGAAAAGCTAACAAACTCTGTGTGAGCTTCCATCCAAGAGGGAGGAAACGTCCACCTTCTACCTTCGGCCTCTGCCACTACAGGAAGTCAACGACCTGTGAAGATACGTGCAGCCACAATATTCTGACTCAGTTTCTTGTCATGCATTTGTTGTGCACAGTGTTAGGGGGTACTAGTTTAATTACACTTCCCTGTAACGTTTAGCATTTTAAAGACGCAGGCACAAAGCGTTCTTAAAACACAGTGGAAACATGAGGCAGGACTAGAACCAGGTTCAGGTTCAGGAAGCTGCAGATTGCAGGTCGTTAAGTTCAGGTAGTGAAACAAAAGCCTTTTAGCGGCGCAATCTGAAAACCAACGCCCGGCTTTTAACAACTCAAACATTCTCCTTCGACAGACTGTGATTGATGGCAGCTTCACGAGTGTTTCAATTGTCTGGTCAAACTTTCCAGGGAGAGTCCAAACTGAACTCTTCCTGTCTGTCGGCTGGTCGGTAATCTCCCCGCTCTTCTGTTTGCAGCACACACGCACAAAACCAAACAACAACTCCGTCCTGTGTAATGTGTCTCAGAGTCAACCTATCATGGAGTCCCTGTTTTTTTGCAGCCTGGATTCATTAACAAATAACCTTTTTCTTACTGAAAGCTGAGCTCAATCTTCCACAAGGCACTACGTGACGGTACAGGCAAAAGGTAGAGTTAGCTTTCGGGGGGCCGCTGAGAAAACTCACAAAAGTGTGTTAGCAGAAACAAACACACTCGCGGTCAGACGAGCTTCAGCTGATTTGTCAGAAGCAACTCGATTAGGTCAACTAGAAAAACTCTGGGTTTTAGCGTAATATCTACAAAAGGGGGGTTAATATATATAAAAGGGGTCTTTGCTTTAGCTTGACATTTTGCTGGAGACAAATTTACAAAATAGGGAAGAAAAATATCAAACTTCTGTTACAAAAAAAGCCCTGTGTGATACCTGAAGGACAGAGATAAAGGTTAGAGCCCAAACATTTGCTTTTCCCTGCAGAAATTACAAGCAATCACCTTGTGTAATTCATGGACATAAAATAATAATAACTGAGCAAAAGACGGAAAAAGCAAAAGATGGAATTAACTTCAGAGGAGAGCAGAGGGGAGGGGAAGTTTCTCATTAGCACCATTGTGTTCTGTAGTGACAAACTGCAGCCTAATTAAGAGTCAAGAGAGATGGGGCGGACTGAGCGCACTGGAAGCGATGAAGAGGCAGACTGTTCCCCCACAGTTCTGCTGGTCACCCAGTCAATTCCACATTTCATTGTTTAATCAGGAAAATATTTGTGCCTCCTGGAATTAGAGGAAAAAATAGAGTATTTTGGTTTGAGACTGGAGCTCCGAAGGGAATTCATGAATTAATCCTCAGAGGTGGAATTCATCTCACAGTGGAGCGAGATTCGATCATCTGGGAGGAAACAAAAAGAAACTCAATGAAAACAGAAGTATTTCCTCCTCAACGTGGGGGCGAGGACGGTGCGTTCCTCAGTCGCTGCTGTCGTCTTCGTCGTCATCGTCCGACAGGTTGTTGAACTTTGACCCCGGCCGGCTGATGGAGTCCAAGCGCGGCGCGAGGCCTCCTGATGTCAGCTGCACGAAGCAGTACTCGCAGACGCGAACGGGTTTGGACGACTGGCTGGGCAGGAGGTACTTCTTCTCCGAGCACGGCCCGCAAACCACGTAGCCGCACTTCCTGCAGTGGTGGCGGCGGCTGACCGGCGTGAACTTCACCTTCTGGCAGCGCATGCACACCGTCGCCTCCGAGTCAGGCACCCAGACGGCAGCGTGCTCGCCGGTCGGGGCCTTGCCACTCTTCTGCAGCAAGTCTCCCACACACTTCCCTATGTGGTTCATCCACTCGGACTTCTCGGTGGCGGTGGCGGCATAGACGGCGAAGGATTTGGTGGGCGTCTTGATGAGCCAGCCGTTGCGCAGGTCGCCTTCGTCCGGCACCGTGTCGATGGTGACGCTCTCCAGCGGGATGATGTGCTGCTTGTTGTACTTCTTCTTCTGGATGACGATGTTGCCGTAGACCAGGATGTCGTTGAAGAGGAAGAACTGGCGCGCCTTGGGCTTCTTGCGGCAGAGTTTGGTGAGGACGCCCTCGCCGATCAGGACGCGCCCGGGGATGGCCAGCGGCTGGCCCGCAGCGCCGAAGCAGCCCTCCACCACCGCGATCCGCTTGGAGTTGGCCTCGCTGTTCGCTAGCCGGTCCACCATCTTCACCTCACCTGGAGGAAACAGAGGGGAGACGAAGGTGTGAGGACTTTTAGGTTTAAAGGAAAAACATTTTCATCAACAGCACTTTAATGTATACACTTTCTCTTTCATGCTCTCCCTTTGGAAGCCGACTGGTCTTTTTATCCCACATGAATCAGATTCACTTAAATCCAGCCCGCATTTTTCACCCATGGTCATGGTGGGTGTCTTCCATTGGCTCTTCGCCTGCCCAGTTAGACGACCATTGTGTTAAACCATAATTCATACATTTCATGTTTTCACAATTCTTCTTATTTTTCACCCTTTTTAAACACTGATTCAAATTTCACAACGAGGGGAGACTGGTAGTTAGCTGTAGAAGCATCTCTCTCTCTCAGCCTTAAACAAGAACATATTTCTGCCCCTGTGATGTATTTTACATGACTTCAATAAATAATCAAGACAGCTATTAATAATGAACCAAAATATTCAGCAAAGCAGTCAGGAATATGAAATGACTCAAGGGCCAGTTAAAGGTCAAAATCTTTGCCTCATCAATATTTTCTCCTGTTTAACAGTAAATCCAAACACATGTTGGTTACACCGTCTGTATTTGTTCCTCTACTGAAATCACACATGCAGTCTCCCCCCCCCCCAAAATGACAAGCCTCTGCGATCAATGAACGGACTTCACATTAATCACATTACAAACACCCGTCACATGTTGGCTGCGTGCCACATGATCTGGTTTTACAGAACACGTCTGTGCGGCTCAGATTGCAAAATGTGACTTCATGCAGAAATCCTCCGATCTGTCTCACATGTTGTGTTTGTCACAAGCATGAAGCATCCGTCTCTTTACATTTTCATTTTTCAGTCCAGTGAAATGATGATTACGGCCAATAAATATACTTAATAAATTCCGCTGTTTGTGCTTCAACAAGACATCAGCCTGATATCTGCAGACCCCTTTTACAGTCTGTCAAATTCCCTATGAGATAGCCAGAGCTACCTGGAGTCACAACAGGCGTAACTCTTCACGTCACGTCAGTTTAGCGGGCTGTCGTGATATCATCTACGTTACTTTTTGACAAAAAATAAAATCTGAATACTGAAAGAATCGGACTAGTTCTTTACTAGTTCAGCTAAAATTCTTAGCCAGATAATAGTTAGGGGACTTCTTTAAGTAATCAGTCGACTGATTTCAGTGAAAATGGCTGACTGTACAGGACACGCCTCCCACTAACCTGAGTCAGCTGTAACACCTGAACCCCCACATGATGCGTTAGAGTGAAAACGAGTCAGAAGGTGAGCAGAATATTGGACAATTAAATGCCCAGCTTCAGTCTTGTATGAGTAGATTATTGTAACCATATCCATTTGAAATAATAATGAGTCGTGTTGAATAACATCCGGTTTGGAACATGAGCACTTAGAGAATCAACTCTTTCTTTCAATGTGTGTTTGGATTACAAGGTGGCCGCACATCTCAGCACTTAATCCACCAAGACAAATTCTTGAACATTTACTGAGCTCTTCTTAACTCTATTCTGTAGTTCTTTAAACAGGCAGTCTGAAAACACAAGCGCTGTGTGGGTGTCCTTTTTAAATAAAGGTTTCAGTTTGAATGGCTCCACTTCTGCAGCTTTACAGAGACTGAATAGCAAACACCAGCAAAATCTCTTCTCCACTGCGACCCTGACGGCAGCAGCGCCCCCCCTTCAGCTTTCCTTACAGCACAACGAAGAAGGTCAAAGGTCACTGATGATGGAGATGGAAGGGTGCTGGCGCTCTCTGGGCGAGCCCCGAGGGTAGAGTGCAGAGAAAGATGCTCACATACAGGATGACGTACACAGTAGAGTATAGACACAAACACATCCACGCCTGCTCTTTTTCAGATCCACTCTGACTCCGACTACTGTTCTTTGCTGTTGTTTTTCCAAAATAATCAATGAGTCACGTATTTCATAAAATGCCCAGAGCACAAGGTGATGCGTTCAGGTTGCTTGTTCTTAAACGCCTTGTTTTCAACAGCCTGAAGAGGTTCAGTTTACATTGATATAAAACAAAGAAAGGCAGCAAATCCTCACGTCTGAGAAGAATCAGAGAATATTTGACCAGTGAATAAATCAGTCATCAAATTTGTTCGCTTTGTTTTGCAGCTTACCAGTTCATGTACTTGTCATTTCAGTGACACAATAAGTTAGAAAATGCACATTAAACCTTCTAAACTGATGAACGTTACCAATAAACAACCTAGTGAGTCTTTTGTTTAAAGGCACTTGTAAGCGAGTGGACTGCCCTTGAACAAACTCCAGAACAAAACTAACCATAACACAAAGAAAACAAAGTGTAGGTGTGATTGCTTTCTTGCCCTTTTCAGAGCTACAAAGTATGCTAATTAGCCGGCACAAGCCAGCGCAGCCTGGGCCGGGCTCCTCAGTGATCTGCACACTAATAACCCCGAGAGCGAGCTGCTGCTGCTGCTGCTGCTGCTGCTGCTGAAAGCCCTGGAGAGGACAGAGGAGCCGCTGATATGTCAACCCTGTTAGCGAGGGCTCGTTGCCCACCGCTGAGGCAACTGGCCAACCGGCTCCCATCAGCAGACAGACGAGGGCACGAAGAGCAAAGGCTCCGCAGAGAGAGAATAAATACAGGCTGGAGGCTCCCAACCCCGCAATCAAAGCGAGACAGAGTGGGATGAAACAGAAAACACCACACGGGAACAAAACGAGCTTTCTTTGCTCTGCAGTGACAAATGTTTCAGCGACAACAGCAGTCATCAGTTTACAGGTTAGGCCAATGCAATAATTAATGTATTATTTATTTCTTCATTATTAATTTACTAGCTCACTTCTCAATTCAAAGAATAGTAAAAACACAGCAGACACCTCAATCGCCTTGAAATTAGAAAACAATGGAGACACGCGGATGAAGGCTAACAGTAACGAGGGCTGGGCGATATATCAAATATATTCCATATATTCAAATATCAATTAAAGTGACCATATCGTCGTATTCCAGTATTCAGTGTTTCTGCTGGTCACAGGCAGCCATGGCAACAGCAAAAAAAACAACACAAAAGGTGCAGTTAGGCTGTGGGTGCTAACCGGAGGTGGACCCCACTAAACTACTCCACGACAAGTACAAGGTCTGCATTGTAAACCATACTAAGGTCAAATTAAGTATTATAGCAAAATGTACTTGAAGTACTCATGTTGCAGTAAAATGGTCCCTGTGAGTGTTTCTGGATTAATGTGTATGTTGTATTTTACTGCTGTTATTAAGATATTACGGCTGCAACTAGCAATTATTTCCCCTATGAATTAACTGGTTCATTATTTTTCAGTTATTGAATTAATTGGTCGACAAAATGTGAGAAAACGTATTCAGTTTAAAATTATGTAACATGAAGAAAAGCAGCTTGAAAGGCCCCACTGTTTTAGAGCCACGTCATTTATATTAAATTATTATAATAGAAAGGATACTGAGAACGCACACACGCCAACATCCCAGTAATTATTTCAATGACATTAACATGGATCAAAGTAACCTCTAATAACCCAGATTACAGACTAATTAAAGAAGAAAAAATGTATTTGTTTCCTGCTCCCAGCTGACAGCAACAACAGCTTCCAGCGGATCTTTTATTCTCTTTAATTGTCTTTAATTATGAAATGCAAATGTCAAACCACGAATAACTCATGGAATGTAGTACATATAAAGTAGTTGTAATTTTCTGTGCCCTGATGTCCACACGACCAGCACTTGAGATAACAGCTTGATAATGAAGCTGCTATTTCAAGACAATTAGGTTGGATCTCAGAGGGATTTAACCCTTTCAGTTCCTTCTCTGTGTCAGCCTCTCAAAGTCTCTCAGAGCTGAAAGTCTCTACAAAGCTCCTGTAAAGACGAAGGGAGCTGCAGACTCAGCTGATGATTCTCTTCATCACCACCAGAAGCCCCTTTCACATCGTTATCATGATCATTGATTATAGCTGAAAGAAATATGGATGGATCTGGTTACATGTCACAGAAAACCCAACGATATCTAGACAGTGAAATCAGTAGAGTGTATAAACCGGGCTCTGTTTACTCTGAATGAGGTTATTGGTTAATATTTCAGGCTAAAACCTGTAATAGATGTTGTATACATCTGAGAAAACTAAAAACGGTGCACTTACAGCGGCTGGAGACTTTTGTTATACATAAAAAAGGGGCATTGAATGTGTTATAGCTTTAATAATTGAACAATCTTAATGAGAAGCATACAGATAAAAGTCCTCAGTGAGTTGTAACCTGTCAAAGTGGCTGCTGGTGGAGATAAACTTCACAGCCAGAAGCCATTATTTATTAGTATTAAGTTGGCAGCTGGTGTTAAGTTCCCACCTTGGGGACAGGTTGGGTTATTCAGCCGGTATCAGCCTCTGTGGAGTTAACCTTTACCAGCTGCTGCGTCATCTGAGAAAACAAACACATCAGTCGTCCAGCTGTGGCCTCGTGGACAGACAGATGTGGCCTACACCGAGCCAGGTCGGGTCAGCACAATATTTCATGCATCACACACACACATGTTCACCAAATTAGTCCTGGACGAGACGCAAATACTGCCAGGGTCAGGAGTTCGAATCCCTCTAGGGACACTGAAACTAACAGACAGTGTTTATTTTACAGAGCTTTTATTTCCTAATAAGTTATGAAATGTAATTTGGAACTACTTCTAGAGAAAATAGAGGAAAGTTCTCAGGCTGTAATCTCAGTTTAGTTGTGTCGAGTTTAAAAGTAGTTATTGATTTCAAGACCAGCGTCATTTAACACCAAGTAAGTATTTATTCATTATCCATTTGTTATTGAATTTGAAATGTTGATTCTTTACACATGTTGAATTGTATGCTAGCTTGTAAACCAATTGCACATTTCTGCTGTGGAGTGTCTTCAACACTCTCGGTTATGGGTTTATTTACTGTATTATTAATCTTTATTAACCTATTAATTCTCTCTTACAAAAGAGAGTTGGCCAAAATGACGCAGGAACGCAAATACATTTATTGCAATTTGTTTAATGGAAGGGAACCGATTGAAGACTGTTTCTATTTTACTCATATTTTGTGTAAAATTACATTCCAAGAAATGCAGGAAATTATAAAGAAATTATTAGACATTTATGCTGTAAAACAAAGCTGTAACCAAACTTTCTTTATCAATTATTCTGTTGAATCTGTCCGAAAATATTGAAAAAATGTCCCTCACAATCACCCAGAACCCAAAAGATATTCAACTCTTTTAGGTCCAGTCACTCATGCTGAATGGATGGACGTGTATGTTGTGGTTTAAGACACCTGTGGTGGTTTAGTTAATGTCGGGCTCAGGCTGAGCCCTCTCTCTGGGAGCTGCTCTGATTTAAACTCAAACACATCTCAGTCTCATGGATTAGCATGTATGTCTACTGTTGTATTCAGCTGCTTAATCCAGCAACAAGTGCCACGAAACACCACCCTGACTGCGTCACGAAGACAAGAAAAGGAAGTGCTGTGCAGAAATAAGAGAAAGGCAGAAAATAAAGTTATGGTAATGCTCAGCTGGAGTTTGTTGTTTTGAATGCCAATGCGGTCTAGGCGACCGGCCGTGCTACCTTGGGTTACAGGAACAGCGGTGGCTTTAGATAAACCCAATGATTAATTCATTAGGAGTGCTGTCCTCCCTCTCAGCTTACAATGTCCGGTCATTTACTGCCAGGACTGAATCAGAATAAACCTTAGAAATAGAAAAACTGTGGAAATACGGCACTTTGTTCTCCAGAACAGGTGGGACAAAGATTTCACACAACAGGGCCCAAGAGTGTTTGTTGGCCACAGACATTATCCTTTAATTGAAAAGCCACTATTTTCATGGTGGGCCAAAATGTCATCCCAACAGCCAGATTCAAGGTGTCTGCAGGTCCTAAAAGGGTGTTAAAATCTGTTAAAACTCAACCCTGTATTTCTGACACTGAACTATGAATTAGAAGCTAAACTGTAGATATCTACAGTGGGTAAACGTAAACTGTTAAGTTTAAAATTCAGAGTTCAGCTCAAGAATTTTCAGCTGCCATGTAAAAGGTCTTAAGATTGTCCCTGATGAATATTGCAGACACTCTGAAATTATGCAGCTAATTACCTCAATATGCTAACTGGCAAAGGACATGATCTTGGCTTCGCAGGGGAGATCTATTTAACCAGAGAAAACCCTGTCAGGTTAACGTCGAGGGACAGTTCAAACAGACTCCCAATCAAGAAAGTTTGTTTACAAAAAAAGACGTCTGAGATACAAGCCTATAAACAAAAAGAGGACTTACAGTTTTCAACTCTTCAACATGACCTGCGCTTAAAACCACACTGGGAGGCCTGGGGAGGGAAGGGAAGAGATGAGTCAGACGCTAAAGGGAGAGAGTGACGATGACAAAGACGGGGAGTGAAAGAGAGAAAGAGCGTTTCTGTGGGCTGTAAACAGCAGCCGCACAAACAAGGACACCCATTTATCCTGAGGGGGTAATGTGAGGGCAGATGCTGTCGAGGATGAGGCAGTGTCATTGTCCTGCCTTTTCTGTTGATATGTTTCTACACAGCCCATAAAATGGAATAAAAGCCGTTCTTCAGCCACTGATCAATACAAAGACTCCTTAACTTTAAAAAGGTGAAAACAAATCTATGTGCTGACAATAACAATGCCAACATCATGGTGTTTGGCAGCTTAGTTTAGCATGTTAGCATGCTGACATTTGCTGTTGAGCACTAGACACAAAGTACAGCTGAGGCTGATGGGAATGTCAGTTTGGCAGGTATTTGAGCATAAAGCAACGTATTGGACACATTGGATTTTTGACATAATGATTAGATGACAAGTGAGATGATCATCAAACGGTCCACTTAGGCCACGCTGTGATGACGTGCGTTTCCACCCCTTAGCGGTCTTTGGCAGCTAAACTCATGCGTGTCTCTGCTGGAGACCAGAGAGGAAAATCTCTCCTTATAAAAGTCTGTCTGTGTTCGGCTCTCAGCACTTTTGTAGCTTCAGTCCTGTGTTTCCTGTTTGCACTTTCAGACTCATTATACTTACAACTGATCACTTTCAGCCACACTGGAGCTGTGATGAGTTACCGCTCATACAAACTGAACCTTTCAAACCGATGGGATGCTTTTATTGTGGAGAAGTTATAGGAAATGCGATGTGTTTGTCACCAGTTTAGCAGAGCGTCATTGTTGCTGCTATTCTTCAATCAAAAAAAAACAAACAAAACATATGGACATATTCTGTGCTATTTGCTCAGCAAATCAGTTTTAAATATCGCGGAGGAGGAACAGTACAAAATGAAACGACCTGAAAAGACTGCAGGCGACAGGCTCTTACTGTGGTTTGTGATGAGGACACCTCCATCGTGAACAGCTTCACCTTGCTGTGCAGCGCAGTGGAAACTCTCTCACAACTTCGCAGAAATATTTCAGCCTGGACCAAAGTGGACCGACAGACCGGCACCCCTACAGCTGCTCAAAGAGTTGTTGCTTTGGCTTGAAGGTGGAATTAAGGAGCATTATTCCACTGTGAGGGGATTAACTTTCTGTTTCGCACCTGGTCAAGTAATTTTGGATATTCATACGCAGTCTGACTGAAATGAAACAGGACAGTTGTTGATAACAGAGAGCCTCCTTTGAGAAGCTCTTATCAGCTTGTGGCTGACCTGAACATGCCGCCCTGCTGCGAGGTGTCAACAACATCCTGTCAGTCTACACACAGGATTACACCACCACAGCGTGAGTATGAACACAGATAAAGGGATTGGAGGTTAATCTACGAGGTGATGTTATGAAAACTGAAGCAATGTCCCCACCTGTTAACTAACCTGGAATTTTTAAAAAAGCAGATTTACTGGGCGTTCACACAGAACGGATGACACCAGAAACCAGACGCAGAAAAGCTGCTGATTTTGTGTCCAACTGAAAACAGGAAGTTTCTTGCACTTGCGTATGGCTCACTATCAATAAATGACAATATATAAGTGCCAAGACTGGAAAACTAATTAGTGCTATCATTAGGATTAGCAGCACTATATTTAGTGTCGATTTCAGTATGTTCGCAGTTAGTGTGTCAGTGTACTTTGGTCACCTGGTAGAGATAACAACAGTTCTTATCATCTGTTCGGCTTCAGATTGACTTACATTGCTTTTAAAAACAGTAATTAACCGCCCCCCCTGTAGGCCAACACACCATTTCAATTTCCAGCATCCGTCTGGAGGCTAGTGGTGATTCCCGCCCCGGATGAGAAAATGACGCAGAGCTTTACCACTCCAATCTTTAATTAGACAACATGTAACATGACTACTGTGCATTTCACAACTATAACCTGAGGTTATGGATCAATTAGAGGATCTCAAGCTTCATGCAGGACTGGGAACTTGTGAGTAACACATTTAGACAAGAACTCACTGGAGAGCTCATGCAGACGTGAGCAGAAGTCCAGTTACACCAACAACAATGGTCTTTACATGTAATTGTACCTGGAAGAATGAGGTGAATCTATATGGACTTAAGAAACAGAATAACTTGAAGCCAAAAAATCAATTTTCTCTATCTGCTAATCCCTTTTCAAGGTCAGAGGGGGCTGAAGCCTTTCCCAGCCTGCACTGGACGGGCGGCAGAGTAGACCCTGGACAGACGGCCAATCTTTAAACTGTAACACTAAGGAGGAGCTACAACATAGTGAGCGTTTACAACAACTCAACATCAAGTATGTTGCACCAGAAGTTTTTACGGTGACGCGCTGTACAGCGTCACTGTTATGGATGTCTGTTCTTGCTGGACAAGGACGAAGATTCAGCAAAAGAAGTTATTCTTTTTGGCTTCCAAAATACTTGGATGACGACCCGTTTTGAGTGACTAGCTCTCCGCCTTCTGCTCCAGACATTTGACTTTCGTTGTGTCCGTCTGCTCTCGGTTGTATTTTACTCTTCTTCTCTGATCTGCAGCCGCAACCTCCAGGATATTTTTGCACCGGCTGCTGCTCCAGAGCGCACACACCAGAATGACAACTCCCCAAAAGCAAAGCCTGTACTTTTTTAGGCCCGTTATCAAGACACAAAAATGTTTTCCTGTAGTGTTTTATATAGGGACGCTAATTCTGAATTTTATTTCTGACCAACAGCCGACCCTCGTTAACCGATCATTAACCAATGAGGAGGGATTGTCCCTCATACAGATGTCCACCTCTGCCTCTGGGTCATTAGCTTGATGAAGGGGTGCTGTAGTCGTGGCTATTATTTATTTCTTTTAACTGTTTAACTGATAGTATTAATCGGTTAACATCCCTAGTTTTATACCACAGACTGTCCATCTCGCCTGAAATAATAAAATAACCTCCGCTGTCATCATAAAAATAGAAATAATACAGCTACCTTCAGGGGAGAAGCAGAGTAACTATGTCACACAGCCAGTGCCATGTATTTAATGAGTGTCTGTTTACATCTACTAGCTAAATGTAACACGGTTATCAGATCATGCCTCACGCCTGCTCTTTATAATCGCTGATTTTGATAAGTGGTATATAAATAAACTTTATCATCATTGTTAACTTTATCATTCTCTCCCTGGAAACTTCAGAAGAAAGACTTGATTAAACAGACTTACATAAACCAACCTGAGTATGTCATTATGTTAGGAGAACAGGCTTCTGCAGCTACAAGATAACATGAACTAATAGTTGATATTAAATAATAATAATTATCACAAGAAAAAGCTACGTCTTTGAGATGACAATGTACTTTAATCGTAATCTCAGGATAATGACCATTCATTATTTTTAGATTATTATAGTGTTTGGATTATGCTAAAGGCAGAGATGGAAGGTATTTTGCTGCAGGACAAGTTTCTGTGGACGTTTTGAAACTACAATTAACTGATCGACAAAAAATCTACCTGTAACTATTTGATAATAATGATTCCAAAATGAAAATAATCGTTGGTTGCAGCGTCAGGATCCACTGCAACTGACTGACATCAAGAGTCCATCAATTGGCCTATTTTTAAGTTGATACTAATGAGATTTTGGATATCACTTTAACATGAATTTTAAGCAGAAAAGGAATCATAAAACTTGCTGCTGTTATTTCCCTGTCTTAAAAGTTCACCTGTGGTGTTAAGCGGCTGCCCTCCACCTGCAGCGAGGACGGTTCATGTCATATCTGATAACATAAACAGAGTGACACAGATTTTTCCCCCTTTAAGGACCTGTTTCCACACTCAGACTGTCCTCTGGTAAGCAGGAACAGTGAAAACAGTCTTCTCAGCTCATCACTGCCTCCAATCACATAAACGAAAAAAATCAAAGGCGCTTAAACTGTTTAAAAACCACAGCGATCTGTGGCCAGGGTTATAATCAGAGTAATAACAGGCCAAACCTCATGATAAAGGACGGTTCAGCTGCACTGAGACATCAATTTCTGCCAAACAGTCCACGCTCCTTTATTCTGAAATGCCAGGCTTGTGTGTAATATGGGCTGTGAAAGGGGAATAATTATTACATAAGCTGTAGTACCTTAATAGTCAAACTAAGACTGCAATATTGTTTCAAGAAGACTTGATACAAATACTTGCAAAGGTAAAAGTACAACAAAAATATCTCAGAGGCTAAGAGCTAAAGGCATTAATTATGCGACAACACAAAGCTTTTAAGGCTTCATGTTTAGCTCCTGGAAGATTACAGAAGTGACCTTACTGTCATGTCCAGCAGCTGCTCCCTCCTGACCTCAGCTGTCTTCAAACGCTGACCTGCGCCACGATTAAACACCTCCTCAACAGAAACTCTTTCCCTTTTACGGCCACACGCTGACGTCAGCAGAAATCTGACTTCCAGGAGGAACGGGGAAACTTTCAGAGTAAAGGTTAACTTTAAATAAGGAGCTTTTAACCAAAGACATGGTTGCAAAAACGACGGCATCAAAGTTTTAATATATTGCGCTTGTTTGTCACGGGCCTATAACCTGTTCAAGCTGACTCAAAGCAAATGAACATCTTCACTTGGTCCATATCACAGAAACTCAAGGCAACACTTTGCTCGTGTTGTAAGTTAAGCTTATTTTAAGTATGTTATCTATATCTTAATGATGTGATCCTTAACCAATAAACAATAATGCTGGTATACTGAAAAGACACACTTGTATTGAGAACAGGGCTACAACTGATGACTGTTTTCATCATCCATTAATCTGTCCATAATTTGTTTCTATTAATTGTTTTCAGTAAAAAATAATGTCCAAGGTGACATGTTCGAATGTCTTGTTGTCTAACCAAAACCCAAAATAAAAGAGAGAAAAGCAGCAACTCTTGAACCAGAGAATGTTTTTGTTATTCATCAAGAAGATTGATTATCAAAAGATTTGTCCAGTAACTTTCTGTCAGTCAACTCATCATCTCAGCTCTTGAAGTAATATCAGCACTCAGGACTCATTTGTTTCCAAATAATTTGCAAACTGGCGTCAAAGGATGGCAGCAGAACAGAAGCAAAAAACAAAACAACAAAATCTTCATGACCAAAGCAAAGTCAAGTCACCACAATAATGAAAAGAAAACAGTGGGAAATTCCAGTTTGAGCAGTCAAACTGTGGCTGTGAAGGTTGCAGGCTGCAGGATCTGATTTTGAACCACATCTCCATGTTTCTGTTGTTGACAGAGATTTTCAAACATCAGAATCGGGACAGTTTAGCTGCAGCTGTTTTAGTTCAGGCTATGGTGCCAAAACAAATGCCCTCTGGACGCGTTATCATTGTAAAAACTTTGGTCCTGAGCATTAGGATGGCTGGGGTTTGGGGAAAAAGAGGCCAAATAATAGTTATCCAGTATCAGTGTTTTGTTTTGCTGAGATGTTGGTTCAGCCTGGGAAAGCTGCAGGAACTTATTCAGTCCTGAACTCACAGCTGCCGGGAGGGTTTCATCGTCACTCATACAGGTTCAAACAAATGAAGTGCATGAGCCATGTAATCTAGCTGACTGATTAGTCAAGTGCACGTTCAAACGCGCAGAGGGTTCCCAAGAAAATTGACTGGGTGCAACCTATCAGATGCAAAACCAGCAGCGGTAACTACAGAGATCGTTCATGTCTTCTCAGTCTCAAAAGTCTGTGTAGACATACTCTAACTTGCGAGTTTGATCCAGTGTTTCACGTACACTTGGGCAGCTGGAGGTAAAACATCTGCACTCAGTGGTGTCACGAAATATAACCGGTGGCTCCCCAGACTTTTCTGCTCATTTAAGAAGGCCACATGGGCGCTGATTTTTTTTGTTACTGGCAGGAGCAGTCAACCTGAGGCGATTAACGCTAGCACAGCAGCTAACTCTACTCCCACTCTAAACCTAAAGCTTCAATGCATTGTTTTAGTGTCACACGATCCAGACTATGAGCTGACAGACGTTTCCAATCTGACAAGACTCTTGAGGATACCTCCATGGTACAAATACAAGTTGAAATATGTAGAATTCAGTCTAAAAATCGACCCATATTAGTCAAGACTTGTAGACGTGTAGCACTCATACTTGAGTCTGAAAGGAGGCTTGTTGGCTCAGTGAGCGGTGGATAATAAAACTTACCAGCCAGTGTAACCTCTCAGACTGCAGTGCTCCTGGTCTGAAGTGAAGTGGCACAGCTTGTAGCTCAGAGTGCTGCTGGTGTGCAGTAAAAACGGGACTGACAGGATGGAGTTTCTGAGGAATGTGCTCTGAACAGGCCTCCATCTGTTTCCCTCGTTCTGCTGAACTCTCACTCGTGTGCAGCAGATCGACCTTTGAGCCTTTCCAACGCAAATAAACCCAACAGGTAGCAGAAAGCTACGACCCGAGTTTGGGCTTCGGTTTAACATTTTCCATCCCTTTATGGTGACTTCAGGGTGTTTCTGCATGCACCACGAGAACAAATATTGTGAAATCACTTCAGCTAAATCCCTCAAGCTCGCCCACTCATGTTCAAAGAGCAGAGAAAACAAACTCAGTCCTGAAGGTAATCCATAACTGAAGAAGCTACAGGCAGAGTGTTACTGTAAAGCGTAAATGAAAAACAAAGACATTCAGTATTTTGTATCAACGACTGCAACTAATAATTACCTCCACACTCTAAAATAATGTCAAATGCCCATCTTAAGGAACCAGAGCCTGGAGGTATGTATTCAAACTGCCTCTTGAATCTGATTTATTCTGATTTATTCTGTCCAATAAGCACTGTCCCCGAGTGCCCATCGAGTCCATGCCTCGTTTTCAGCTCAATACAGGAAAGTGAGTATAGACTTATTTATACAGCGCTTTTAAAAACAAATGTGTGCTTCACAATAAAAGCATTACAGCGTGTATAAAACACAGACAGATGAGGATAAAAATTATGATCAAGTATATTTAAACCTGCAGCTGTTGACTTGGTTAAAACTGCAAAACAAGATCCAACAACATGTTGAACATACAGGCCAAACACCAACAGGCTGACAGATACGTACTAGTGATGTTATTATTAACGCGTCACGTCTCAGACAGTTAGTTTTGATCTCCTTGCACATGTCTAGTGGGTTAGCTGCTGCTCTGTGCTAGTGCTAACATGAGGATACTCAAAATAACATGAATGCACAGACTACAGGTAGCCTCACTCTCTCTACTGGACGCTGTGTATGTTTTGGTTATTTTTGGACAATTTTAAAGTTCTGAAATCTGCTAAATCAGTTGTTTTTCTGCTTCTTCTTAAACATTTGTAGAAAAATAAGAAGCACTTTCACTGAAATGTGGAAAACTGTGTCTCATTAAACTGGATCTATACTTACAAAGATCAGGAAAGGGTTTGTTCTAGAGCTGCAAAGATTAGTCGACAACTATTCTGATTGTCAATTAATCATTTATGTACTTTTTTAAGCAAAAGTGTCAAATATTTCATGATTGCAGGTTCTTAAATAGAACAACTTTACTTTGTAGTAAATGTAATATTTGTGGGTTTTGGACTGTTGAAGATGTATGACAATGTTATATTGGGCTTTAGGAAATTGTGACTGGCTTTTTTTTCACAGTTTTCTGCTGTTTTGTAGACTAAATGATTAATCAAGAAAACAATGTGCTTACTTCTTTTTTTCCTCTGTGTTTTCCCTCCCTCACTAGAGGAACCCCTGCTGTCCAATCAAACTCCAGCTATAACCAGACCTTCCAACACACCTATTTAATGTGTGTTTCAGCTTCCAGACAAGGAAATGATGTCAGGGAGCTGTGACTTGACACTTCCACCTCTTTACTATTATCTGCTCTCAACCTGCATCATGCCCTTCCATAAAAAGTACACCACTTATGTGCACTTAAAATCATTTTGGATTACCTTTTCATAGGTAACAGACACGCCTCATCAATGCTAATGGTCTGGAAGTAGAGCTGAAATTAAATACTGATCACCAGAACACTGCGTAATTGTGACACACATCATTTAATCACACCAGTCATTAAACCAATCTAAAATAGCAAATACAATTTCACAAACCCTAAAATGTACTTGTCTCTGCTCATGATAACATTGTGGATCGTGTTGTGACCTTTGTTACATCCACACACACAGTTTCATTTCCACAGAATGACACACAACCTTACAGATAAGATCTTCAGTTTTAAAGTTATTGAAACGATGAAGGTCGGTTTCAGTGCTGAGTTACTCAAACAAAAAGTCTCAGTGATTCTAACTAATTTTAGACAGATGCAGTCGTGTGTGAGATGGATTTCCTGTGACTACATATGCTGAAACATCTCATTTCCTTATTCCGCACCTTTGATTTTTGACTTACTTTAATCTTTATTCATCACCTCTTGTGGGTACATTTCTTACTGAATAAGTTGAAATGTTATGGCTTCGAATCATCTGCAGCTGCATGCATCAAAAGTTATCTTACTAACAGGAAATATACTTTACAAGCAGTAAAGTGTGGTGTGCCTCACTTTTTCTTTTTTCATTTTGAATAACGCTAGCATTGTAATGTATGCAGATGATTCGACGACGGAAACTACGTTATTAGGTATTATCGTTGATCGGAAAATGACATGCAAGTAGATCAGATTGTGACAAACACGGACAGAAGAATTAGACTATTGTTCTGTAATATGGTTTAAACAGGTTACAGGTAGCGCGGAACAAAGCACGTCGCATGACAACGAGGGGGGTTGGTTTATTACGGAGAACAGCAAATTATCGAGCGTCTCCGCTAAAAACTGACGTTACGGACAAGATTCAAGCTACAACCAAACACACATAACAAGACTTCGCTTCTTCCCTGTCTTGTCTTTAGCTTAGCATCATTGATAATATTTGTTTACGGTACTTGTATCCTGTTACCTTCAGGGAAAATCACAATACGCAACGATAAATCTTTTCTCGAGTCCCATCGTTATCTCAAAATGCAAGGCCTTTCATAACTAATTATTTTAAGACATTTTATGTCATTATATTTTAATCAAATTCAAGACCTTTTAAGGCTTTTGAAAGGATCCTCCGATACCCTGTAAATCAATAATGAAAATAATCGTTAGTTGCAGCCCTTGCACACAATAAGAAATACAGCAGCTACCGCGACACAAACAGTATGCAAAATCTCTGTCGGCAGACAGATTCATATCGTCTCATGGTGTATGTTGCTCTGTTGACTACGTCTATGTATTTCTAAATAATCACTGCAGACATTACGGACATGTTTCTGGAGTGTGTAGGCAGGTAAAGCAACAGTTTGCCTCCTTTCTGAGTTTCTAAAACAGCTTTGCTTCATCTTTGGAAATCCAAAGAAGTTGGATTTAACATGGACTGGTGTGTCCACATCTCCGCCAGAAGCAACTTGCCTTGTGTGAGCATGCTCATAGTCTAGTGGGTTTGTGACTGGAAGGTTTCCAGTTGGATTCCACAACAGCAGGATGCCCTGTGGCGGGTGGATTAGACTGTGGTTGTACTGGGCAGCTTCCAGGTGTGACTGTGTGTATAGTGTTGGTGGGACGGTAGGACAGCGTTTAAAAAGCTCCTCCCCAGCAGGGACGAGACAAACTACAGCGACAGAAGTGTGAACGGCTCTGCTGAGACCACGTGAGAAATAGAGAAGTGAGTTGTGAGTCAGTTGAGTAATGTTTGAATGTTGGCTGACATGAAAGTGAGAAGTGTAGATGTTGAAAGTAGATAGTGACGGTCCTCTCGCACTGTTACTTTACTGCCCTATCGGTCGAAGAGATATCCTGTGGCTTGTGGTTTATGCAAAATAATAATTGTGTTATCAATTAAAATGACATTGAAAGCATTAACCTGCATGATGGTAACAACTGTGATGTGCAGCCGTCCACTACTGATGCACTCCTAGCATTGTACGTCAAATTAGGAAGGCGTATAGATATCAATATCTCCCTATTAATAATCAGTACCAACAATACCCCTCCCCACCAGCATGCCAGCTCTAGTGCATCAAATCGAGCGCTCCTTACTCACAGGTAATCTGTTTGTTTACCTGTGAACTACCTGACGTGTCACAGAGGAAGTAACCTGCTCTTCTCGTGCTTCTAATCTGCATCCATTTATAAACAGAGACATATTGGATTATGTGCTGGGTGTTGGATTACACAGGAACCCCAGACCAGACCAGACCATCCTGTACTTGCAGAGTGAAAGGGACGGGGGGGGGGTATGATGATTACCTGTCAGGTAGTTGATTTCCCTCAGCCTCGCCCTTCTTAGCTCTGGCAGAACTAGTTCTACCACAAAGAGGAGGATGTCACCTCTGCTGACTGACTCACCAGTAAAAAACTCACAGTTTCCCCCGACAGCTGAAGGCTGATCAATCAATCAATACATTTACCAGCTGCTCTGGTCAGGGCCTGGAAATGGATAGTGACAGTTTCCTTTCCTGGAGTCAATAACCACAGGTTCCCTGTTAAAGTGAAATTACTGGGATTCCCTTTCAGGCACCTGCAGCTACATTCAGGAACATTTCCGTCTTGTGCCTTTTCACACATGACATGCAGGAATAGATAGAGCAGGAGACACTCCAGCAGGTGGCGGTAATGCAACACTTATGGGTGCCAATCGCCATAAAACTCGAAGAAGAAGATGGGGGGGCCAGGCCAGTGTACGTATATGTGGCAGAAGACGTCCCTTATTAGGAACATGGCGGGCGAGGGACTGTTTTTGTCCGGTGTCAACGTTCTTGTATTCAATATTCAACAAATCACCTGCGAAAGCATCGGCAAGGCAACCGTAAACAAGCCGCGGGTTCAAATATGTCGTCAGCGGAGTCTTGTGATTGGTTTGCTCGACCCACATGGCAGCGCCTTTCATTCACAACAGACGTAGCTGCATTTTCCCTGAAATGTCACGATGTCTTGAGGTGGGAGGTTGACGGTACAGATTTCCCTGAATTTCGATCCCTGCTCCCATTCACACATGACCTCCATGCAGGAAATGTTCCTGAACGTTTCAGGGAGAGACTGCATGTGTTTAGTTCTTCATTTACATCTGACTAAGCTGATGTTACTTTCCCGCCCAGAAACAAACAAAAGTGCCAGCTTTCAGTCCTCTAAGGAACTACAGTGTGAAACACCTAGAAGAGCAGCTGCTGTGCACATGACACTTTGGAAACCACATTTTTCTCCTTTTGAGCTGTCACTTTAGGTGAAGACCAGAATGTTTAAGTCAAGAAGGGCTCGGTCTCAGTGCCTGAGTTTCACTAAAAACACATCATTTTTTCAACACCATACTAATTACAAGGAAGTTTGAACCTTTTGTCTTCTTCACAAAAGAAGCCAAACCTCTGACATGCATCATTGTTTAAGTTTATAAATGTGAGAATGAATCTGACCGGGTTGATGGACAATTTTGATAATCAATTAAACCTTTTCTGGTCCTGGCAACTCAGTTAGGAGGAGCTGCCCCTCGTCATCTCCGTCTTATATCATCCTAAATTAAATACCTTTGGTTTTTGTGTTGTTCCTTAGACAAAAAGAAGCAATCTGAAGATGTCACCTTGGACTCTGGGAGGTGTCACTGCCATTTGTCACCATTTTCTTAAATCGTATAGACAGTTAATTGAAGAAAAACAAAGGAATGAATGATACAATAATGAAAAGGATCCCCTGTTGCAGCCATAGTGGTGTTAACAAGAATATTACTGTTTGATACTCATTTCCGTCTCATTACCAATAAGGTCACAGGTCTGACACCAGTTATGAGCCAAGTATCCTGTTGAAGAGTCAGACACTCAAAGCTTCAACACTGAACACCTATTTTAACAGAAACTCCCACCATAACCAGGTGTAGTTTGTCCCTGTAAATCTGTGAGTGCAGCAGATTTGCACAAGAAGACCAGTCACGTTGGACACGACCTGATTACCTCCCCAAACACTTCTAACACCTGATGACACGTCTGATGAAAACACATTTCCGACCAAGATCTTATCTCAGCCACCGTTTCCTTATACCTTCTCTTCCTGCAGAGGTGCTCAGTCTAACACCGCGACGACACTATGACTTTCCTGAACATTAAATAACAAACGCAACCTCATGATTAATCCGTCAAGTTTCCACATCCAATTCCAAAGCTGTCATCCACCTTGAGAGGATGTTGTTTACATCCGCCAACATGTTTTAATGACTGTACTTCAGCTGATGGAGAGACGGGAGCATCTTTTAATGATTGGATTAGAGCTGGTTGGGTTTTTTCTCATCCATAATTAGTAATTTATCAAACTGGGCTCCAAAAAGTAGATCAGTCGGCTCCAGTTTCAGCTTGTGAAACTCTCCCGCTCTTCACACTTTCTCCTCAGATGTCAGAGAGTCATCACTGCTTGGGGGCTGCAATGTTTTATTATGCAAGTTTTCACAAGTAATTTAAAAAAATCTACAGGCTCAGAGTTTTCTGATTTATAATATTATCTAGGACGGTAAGTAACAGTTACTTTCATTCTGAATTAATCTGTGATCATTTCGTGGTTACTCAAATAATTATTTAATTGATAAAAAAAATTTTACAAAATAGTGAAAAGAAGCCAACCACAATCTCTGCCATGTTTCAATGTAGGTTGTAAAATCTTCGTGTTTTGGACTGCTGGTCAGACAAAACAAGACATTTGAAGACGTCACCTTGGCATGTTTCAGTATTTTCTGATGTTTAATAGATTAAGTGGTTAATTAACTGGTGGAGGACAAGAAATGTAAAAGTGAGACTGACTGCCTGTTGTTTTGAAATTAGTTTAACTGGCAGTTCCAAAGCAGGTCCACAGACTGTGCAAAGGGTTAGGAATTCCTTTCTTAAACTAAGAAGCATGTTATTGGATGTAAATGGATAATAAGCTTATAACCACCAGAGTAGACTACATGTGAATGATCCCTGACCTTAAAAAAGGCACTAATACCTGTCATGAGAAAAGTCTACTGAAAGGCATCAGACCAACATAACCCCACTGCAAACTTGACTTAAGGCAAGATAAGACAAGGCAAACTTCCCTTTTTGTGGTAGAAAAAGTTTCACCAGCAGGTCAGGATCACACATTCACTTCCACAAGGATGTTCATAACAGAGTCAGGAGCTCTGACAAATGATGGGTTACCTGTACAGAGAGGTACAGGTGGGTGGAGCACAGCCAGACAGAACCTAGACTATATTTAAACTACTTATTATTCATCATAAATCAAGCTAACGTTATATAAGCTGCGGAACAGTAAATACATGGTGCGTTTCCAGTCCGTCCTGACCTGCCATAAATAAATAAACCACAATGACTTTATCCCACTGGCGTAAAAGAGCCAACACAGGACAGGCGGGTAACCATGAGTTCATTTGTCACTTTATATTCACACGTCTTGCCCACAAAACGACTCAACGTTTCCTCAATGACTTTTCAAGTTATCGCACCAAGTTTGGAAAAGTGGTGTCAGTTGGCAGCGTTAGCCAAGCTAGCACAGAAGTTAGCTTCCAAAACGCCGCTCATTTGTTGCTACTTGAGCCGAAGCTAACTCGACTCTGCGTGCTCGACTTTGACACATCACACAGCCGTCTATCTTATCTCCAAGTTTATGACCTTAGAAACACCGAGGGAGAGCTTTTACTGCGCTTTTAACCAGCTAGCGTCTGTTAGCATGAATGGGAAAAAAAAGTAGCACCGACCCACGGAGTAAGCTTTAGCTTAGTCTTAGCAAAGTGTGACAGAACATCAACAGAGACAACTTTTAAATGAGAGAAACTACATACCCGACGACACCTCTCGTTGTCCGATAACTTTTACAGTGACTTGCAGCTCAGTTGTATTCCAGGTAATGTCAGTAAAGCAGTGCCTCCCCCTCAGAGACCGCTGAATGCGCAGACAGCAGCTGGAAACTCCGCCGCTGCCCCGAAAATAAAACAACAATATGGCAGCGGAGCGCAGCGCTGCGTTCAGGGCGCACTGGACAGTCGGTAAATACAACCACTTACTACAAAATGAATGCTACTCAGTTCAGCAAAGCCAAACACACAACTCTAACCACTGAGTAATAAAATAATAAAATCATTTATGCACCTCTGAACAACAAACATCGAACCCCATAAAAGAAAAAAAGCTAATTCTTCAGAAAATATATATTAAAATTCTCCTAAAGCTCTTTTTCTTTCACAATGTTATCATTTTATATAGTAAGTATGACAACGCTATCCTAAAATTATTACTTATTTTTAAGTTTAAATAAAAATCTGCAAACATCTTGAATCATAATATAATTATTTACTGTATTTCATTACATAAACTCAATGTAGCTGATTGTGTATTACACCGGGAGGCAATGAAGTGTCTTGTAGAGAATATTTCAGAATTATGACTTTGTAAGTCAAAATAATCAGTAACTAAATAAAACTTAATGACTTGAAATATTATAACAATAATTGATTATTTTCAAAATTGAATTAAGATTTAAAGTCCTGGTTCTGACTCACTAAATCAAAAGTGCATGGCACAGTCTCGTGCATTTTGATATAGTGAATTTAATTTTAAATTATTATGTCATTGTCCTACTGATTACATTTTCAAGAGCATTTTTTCGTTTCATCGGCCATCAGTCCATTTTCCTGGTGTGGGCTTCACTTCACAGTTTTTTGTCACTTGCCACACAAGTTTTCTGTCACTTTTGTTGAACAAATGTCTTGTGAACTGTCAGGCACGACAGGTGCACTGTTGTAAAACCTTTTTATTTTCTGGGCTGAGAACGTACCATGTCATGTTTTCCAACATTATCTTTTTTTTCCTTCTTTATATTGAAACAATTTAAACTAAATAAACCAAACTAGTATGATTTACCTTTGGTTTTTTGGTGATTCCTACGAGGAAATGTGTGGTAGTAAATAATGTTTTATATCTATCATATCACTTTTCAGGGAGTAAATACGACTTATAGAAAAAAATCAAAAGCAGCCAAGAAGGAAACTCTTGATTTTGATGATTTTGATGATTTATGAGACTTCCTAAATTCTGAAATTACTAATAAGAAAACATCTAAGTGTCAAATGTAGGCAACGACATTGTGAAACACGCTCACAAAGATACTTGAATTACATGACCTCAAGTCTTGTTAGGACAGAACTCCACACCGTCTAACCTGACCATGTGTTACTCACAGGAGCTCTTGTGTGCAAAGGGCTTAACATCTTCAATCCTTCCATCTTGACGCATTCAAACGAGTTTCAACAGGTGACATGACCCAACCCAAGTCGTTCCCTTGGTTATTCCCACGCACAGTGAAGGCAGCACGAGCAGGGCCAGAAGCTGTGCTGTTGGGAGGAGACCTGCTCCTGGATCAGAGGAGTAAACAGGACAGGACATGCTGCAGCTTACTGGCCAAAAATGCACAGTCAACCAATACACGAAGACAGCGATTGAAAGTTTGTCTTTAGTTTCTTCGCGTCACGTTTTCTTTTTCTTTTCTCTTCTAAACTTTTCAGGACGCCAGAGGCAGTAAAAACGCTGCTGCTTCGAGGCAGTGCCTTTGTTGACACAAGTCAACTCAAGATCCACTTTCAACCATATCACACAGGCTTCATCAGAGAGGATAGATCTGCTCATGACTCAGGTCATGACTTCATCTACTTTTAGGACTTATCATCCGCGTTGTTCTAAAAGTTAAGCATGTAAATTCATGCTTTACTTTGGAAATAGCAGTTTGACAAAACAGACCCAACTCAAGGTCCATCTGCTGGATTATTTCTATCACACATGTTCAGCCAACACATGTGAGAAGTCCTGAAAGTTCTGTGCACCTAAAAGATCCAAAAAACAGCTTCTGAGCTCATATATCGAATTCATTAACAGGTGAAGACCGGGGGGATACGTGGGGTCGAAAGCTCCAGAAAAAGCTAAATACAAAAGTGCATCAGAACAATCAGTTCAGCTGTTTCATACAGTTCACATTCCTTCAGGGAACAACAGACAGACCAACTACATTTCTTCTCTTCACTGCAGTTTCTTGAGTTTCTGAAACATTTGTGACATTATAAATATTTCAGAAGCTAAAAAATACATTTCATGTCAAAGTGTACGGTGTGTTGTGATGCCCAGCAGCATGTTTGTAAATTCTGGGACCCTGAAAGAATATTTTCTCTGTTAAAAGAGAAAATATAGACAGAATAAGGAGGTTTGGCATTCAGTTTTTTATTTTTAAAGATCCCCTCCAGACACAGTCTAAGACATAAAAATATCTGATTTGAATAATAATTTGTGCCGGATGTGGAACTCAAAAGTTCTTAAAAGCACATCTACTCCTTCTTCCTCTTTGAAAACATCAGAATCTTTGAATATTTTTCATTCAGTTTAACTGCAGGACACAAGTTCATTCTCAGTGTGTGTGTGTGTGTGTGAGTGTGTGTGTGCGCGTGCTGCAGGAAATATAGTTTAGTGTTAAACTCAGGTTTAAGGTGAGAGAAACTTCCCTCCTTCAGCAGATGAATGTGAAAACAGACTTAGTGTCAAACTCTGCACACACATCATTCTGCACAATGACGCTCAGACATCAAGTGAAGTAACAACAAGCAAAACAAAAACAACTCAAAAGTTGAGTTTGGATCACAAAACGTGGATTTTACAGGAAGAAAATAGATGAAAATGAGACCAGAAAATGTTCAAGGGCCACATGCTGTACAGATTGTAAAGCCCCTTGAAGCAAATGTGTGACTTTGGGCCACATTAATAAAAATGGATCTGCTTCGTCTCCATGTTTAAATCTTTAAGGTAGCGTCTTTCAGCAACAAGGCAGTTCATCGTGCTTTACATAAAACATAAGAAGACATTTAGACAACACAAGGCAAAGTATAAAAAAAACTAAAACAGACCATGTCATCATGTGTTCTGGTACCTTGTTGCATAAAAAGTGAATGCTGCTCGTCCAGGTTTTAGTTTTGACCCAGGAGACAGTAATAATGTGCGTTTGGCCAAAGCTAACTCATCCCTGATGACCGGAGACAAGGTTAAGAGGATCAGGAAGCGCATCGATCCTGAATCCAATCCGTTGATCTCTGACTGAAGAGGAGGATCCAAGCCAAGGTGTTTGCTGACCTGACAGCTAAATGCTGAAGTGACACACTGGAAGAGACGCAACAGCTACAGCAACACTAATCACCTCTTAGAACAGGGCCCCAACTATTCATTTCACATTGACAGTCTCCTTTTAATTCCTTCATATAAAGCTTATATGTTGCAAACTCCTAAATGAGTTTGTGTTCAATCAAATTACCACAAACTAATTGAAAAAGGCACACCTGAGGCAGAGAGCTGGGGCTCATTTCTCCCCCTCTGTGGGTTCGTCCGGCCCCGCTGTCATGTTCACTTTCAGCTTCAGGTTTTCTTCTGGTGACATGTTTCCCCGTATTAATCTGCACGCCTCATAGATGCTGCACAGAGGTGGACTCCCCCTGAAACACACAACTTGTCAGAGGTGTTGGGGGGGTGTATTTTTGGAAGCAGAAGGACTTGACTGGGGGGGGGGGGGTCACACAGGGTGGTGGGGAATAATATCGGATATCACATTAACAACAGTTTCTGATTTTGCTGTCTGTTGCCATGCTTGTGTCCTCTAAATCTGGATGTCTTTTGGGCATTTTTTTTGCCTTCATTGGACAGTGAGAGAGAAGCAGCAGACAGGAAATGGGGGGGGGGGGGGGGGGGGGGGGGGGGCGCACGACATTTGGATGACAAGAGTTAGCATTTCCAAAAGACCAGGATCGTGAGTGTAATCAAAAGGAGGACAAAGGGATTAATAAACTGTCATCTCATGTTTCTCCCTTCCCTCTATCCCTCGTCTTCTGGTACTTTCTGGGGCTACAAGGAACCAGTGTATAACTATCAATTGTAGAAAACAAATACGTTTGTAAACTGACATGTTTATGACAGATTATTTCCTGGATCTCATCTGACATGTACTTTTACTTAAATCACAGTCATGGATCGTCCGAAAGTCGTTCTATTCATTTTCTAAAACTCATCTACAACACAGGGTCTCGTTTCAGACATCTGAGATCACTGGGGGTGTTAAAGGGGGTCTCTATAGAGTCTGATAGACTCTGAAGGTCCATTAGCTAAAAACGTCACCATGTTACTTCTTGTTTCTCCTCACTGTGCTGCAAAAACCACAATCTCATCTCACAGCGTCGATACGATCAAAAGCTCCAGAACAGCCACTAAATGGTCCTTGGGGTGAGATTGTTTTGTCAGCTTTGTTAAACCAGATCAGTTCATTTTCGTGACTTAAGTCTGACTCGCTTCACGTCTCCAGCTCGGCAGCAAACAAACGCGAAGAAGACTAAAGAATCTTCCATCGTCCCGTTGAGGTTTAACTCTGAGCAGATTATTTGAGCTCTGCCTCTACCTGAGAAATGTAAATGAGTGTTTTTGAAGTCACAGGTGGGCCCGTGGTCTCTGCTGGACTCCTGCTGAGGATCCTAATAGCTGGTGATCCAGCTCCTGCAGGAGGTGTCTGTCAGAATGTGGCTCTCACAACAAACACTGTGTAATACACAGTCAGCATCAGCTGATCCGCACATGATGTCGTCTATTACACCCGCAGCACCTTCAGGTGACAAAACGCTTCACGCTAAACCAACAACATGTCAGTCCGCCTTTCAGCACTGTCTGACTTCCTGTCTGTGGCTCTCAGCTCACAGCCCATTGGTTCCCACTGAGTATATAGTTAATTCGTTCTATGGCACAGAGGGAGAAGATATGTAACAGTAGTTGTTATAGTGGATGTGTTTATTATTGATTATGGGATTTGTTCACAAGAAGAAAAATATATCTGACATCCACAACTTCTGGATAAGAGCTGTGAGAAGTTGGTCTTGTTTTAACGACGTCCAACGTCGGCCTTAACATAGGTGGCGTTCCACTAATCCAGCCTAGCTCGAGCTTTTTAGCCTCTTTTAGCTCCTAGTTTTGGTTTTGCAGCATCCTGCCTGGTTCAGTCTTCGCTGTTCTCATCAAACCAGCTCTGATGAAGACCCTGAACATGAGCTGCTCGGCGGCAGACGGCAGTCAGACACAGTCAGAGTTACAGTTAGTGCAGCGTTTAGCAGCTGGTGGAGACCAAAAACAGAGCTAACAGAGAGAGAATAGTGGACTTATAATAATCAGGTGACACAAACGTGACTCCAACGGGATGATCATGCTGCTGTGCGTCTGCTGGATGTGTAAATAATATGTAAGCCATAACTAATGTATAAGGTGATAGTTTGTCAGCTTGTTCGTCATCCAGCAGACTAAAGTCAATAATGCAGCTTTAACGTGACTTTTACTCTTTATAAGTTAAATGTTTTTCTAAATGTCTGGTAAACCTTCGACCTTCCCTCTCTGGATCTGGACTGTGGGGGGGGGGGGCAGACCAGCGGCTGCTCGTCTTCTCTCTGCTCTGCTTCTGTCTCCGACATCCGTTCAGGTTGTCAGGTCAGAGATGGGGAGCTGACTCAGGCTCTGCAGACCCACAATGCATCTGTGCAGCTGTCACTTATGACACACATTTGACTGACAGGCGGGAGGACATGTCTCCTGCTGAGTCCATTGTTGTGTATTTATGTGGCTGAATTATGCAGACTCTGTCATGATGTGATATATTTAAATAAAAGCCATTGGCCTACTCCTGCAGCATCCCTTATATACGTTTAGACTCAACGCACATTCAGGACACAGTTAACCCAAAAGCACAGTAAAAACCTGGAGCAGTTTTTATCCTGTGAAGCCAAATAAATAATCATTTTGAGGCTTACAGTGTTACAGACGAGCACTCTTTCTCTCTGCACTCTTTTATGATTTCCTCCTTGACCTCACAGTGATTTTCATCCAAATCAGGAAAAACTAGTTAGGAAGGAAGAAAGACTTCTCAGATCCAGTTTCAGACTCCTTCATCTGGCAGGATGTCACATTTTAGAAGGATGTTACACTTCATGGCCGACAGACAGGAGGGTTAGATGGTTAATAGGTCTGCCTGTTGGTGTGTCACACGTTTATCAGGGACACTCTGCTAAGAATAAGGTCTAATACAGTCCTGCAATAAGTCCTTAACCATGAAGTTGAATCAACACCTCTCTGAATGTTTCAACACAAACATTACAACCTTCATGACGGTTGCAGGTCTGTTGTATTAGACTGTATTAATTGTAGCTAGCTGTACCTAATAACTGGCAACTGAGTGTATCACAGTGTGGTGATCAACAGTTTGACCTGTCGAAGATCTGATATTTGTACAGTAGTTTGGAACCAGGTGTTACTCTTTTCCTGATAACTGCACCTACATGTGATGTGTGCACAACTGATACTAATCCCCTTTGGGGCTGCAACTAATTATTATTATTATTTGATAAGTTGATGATGAAAAATGTCATCAGAAGTTCTGAGAATTTAATGTGACCTCTTCAAATGTCTTGTTTTATCCAAGCAACCGTCTAAAACCTCAAGATGTTCAGTTTAAAATGTTGAATAATAAGAGAAATGTTCATATTTGAGAAATTAGAACCAGAGAATATTTGCCAAAATTCTTTGTCATCTAATTGATTAATGAACAGCTCGAATGTTCTTGTGGCTGAATGGGAGCAAATCCCTGCAGCCAGCTTCCAAAGTGTGAAGCTATATGGTGATATAATGTGATATAATGTGGCCGTGTTGTGTATTTCCATGTTTGAATTCAACTCCACCTGAATAAACCTCGACTTTGTCAGCAAACGCTGTTCTATATATTCAAAGTGCAGCGAGCAGACAGCTGTTGAGGCCCGGCTGTGTCTCTTGTAATGATCTTATAGCAGCAGCTGAGGCGACCTCTCCCACTAACCACTCCTCCTCCTCCACCACCCCCCCCCCCCGGCTCGCTTGGACATGCAAGTCCAAACAAAGATGACATCACCGCACACTCAAACGTGACTCAGAGCGGCCGGCCGAGCCAGCGGAGCGTGAAGCTCAGCTGCCTGCAAACTCTCCCATCTGTCGCCTGAAATCCACAACATCAGCCCCCAGCCGAGCTCCATCAGCCCTCCAGAGATTGGAGCAGCAGGGGAGAGGAGTAAGGGTGAGGTGGGAGGAAGTTGTGAGGAGAGGGAGTCAGGGTATAAAGGGGGGAGGAGGAGGAGGAGGAGGAGGAGGAGGGGGCTTCAGTGCTCGTCTTTCCCCACAGACAAGCGAGCACGTTACGGTCAGAGTGATTTAATCCAACACTCAGCGGTGGCGTGCCGGCTGTCGTCTGCAGCTGCGGGATTGGGCGCCCTCGCTTGCCATGCGAGCTGCTGTGTCACCCTCCTCCCCCACCTCCCCTCCCCCCCTCCACAGAAATGATCTCTCTCTGTATACTGTATAATTTCCCCTCTGGACTCCTCTGTTGCCGTTCTGCTGCTTCGTCAGCGCACTAGTCGAAGGCTCTCGGTGACACGCTCTCGAGTCTGAAGGCTGATCGGCCTCATGCCTCTTTTCAGATGAACTGGTCTCTTCAGAACATGGATTTGACCTTTGGTCCATTTAAGTACACTTCCTCTCCAGCACAACCATCATGTAGTATCGCATGTAAAGCTGGATTTATTGCTCAGCTCTTATCCCAGGAGTTACTTTCATATCGGACGAACTCACACCTCAAGATTCACGACTAGTGCCAACGTTCGATGTCAGTGCAGGAAGTAGTGAGGTAGAAAAAATGGAGGTGGAGGTGGAGGTGGAGGTGGTGGATGGGTGTGTAGCGTGTCCAACTTTCAAATAGGAGACCAGAGTTTGCATCCCTTCACAGACGATTAACAGGAACATGAATGTCTGCCCAATATCTTATGACAATCCATCCAAAAGATGTAAAAACATTTCACTTAAGACCAATCCACCGAGCAGATGTTGAGATCTTTCACTGGCTGAGTGAAAACTTCCAGGGTTGTTGAGATATTTCAGTCTGAATCAAAGTGACGGACCGAGCGGACCGTCACAACAACCGCGGCGCTACGTGCTGATTGGCTAGCTGTGGTGCAACACAAGTCAAAGCAGCATGTTCTCTTTGCACACTTTTGAACTTGTTTAAAGTCGTGTCGATAAAGACAACTTGGTCCTGGTTTGAGTTTGTCTCTGAGTGTGATACCTGCAGGTCAGGACAGACTTTCACATCCCTTTTTGGCCTTGAAGCATGAAGGATGACTGTAGACACACAGACTGAGAGGACAAACTGCCACCATGACATGTAAAATAACAATCATCAGTTCAGGAGAGGCTCGGTTCGTCCTCGGAGACCTCATCGCTGCTGCTTCTTCTGGTTCCCTGCTTCAAAGTTTGAGCTCAAAGAAGCAGAAACCAAGTGAGCTCTCCGTTCAGCATAAATACGCCTGACTGTGTCTCATAACCGAAAAACATCCGAGTCTCATGAAATGTCACAGAATGAGTCCCATGTCTTTAAATAATGCTAAACAAATAATAAAAACAATACTTTTATCCACCAGTGTTGGAAGGAGAAGGCCCGATGAGACAAAACAGGAAGCAGCCTGACCTTAAAACCCTTTCAGCTAATGTGTGTTAGTTGATGATGTATCAGGTCCTATTTGTCACCTCATCCTTCCTTCATATAGAAACATAAAGTTAACGTAACTTTTTGCTGTAAAAAAAACTTTTTTAAAGTAAAATGAGACCAAGTAACTTGATAGGAAGGATTTTAATGCATTTCGGAGTTGTGCTAATTTCATGCAAATGTGTGAATATGCAGAGAAATCTGTTGACCAAAGTTGTTTCGTGTCACCTTTGTTGACAGGTAGAGCAGCTTTGCATTGATTACTTTGCCCACGTTTTGCTCTGTGTGACCTCCTCCTTCACACCCTTAAGCTTGAATCCTCCACTGAGTGCTGCTCGCTGAATACAGAGTGCATTTTGAGGCTTCGTCTGGAGGATTTCAGCCGAGGAAATCATGTTATGAGTTATTCAGGTAGGTCCCAATAAGGATGTACCTTTTTTACGTAAGAAAGAAAATAGAAGTATTTCTTATGGAGGTATGTATTTTGTACTCTTGTACTAGTATTTTCAGCTGCTGGCTGAAAGCAGCTTTATACTGTGAATGTCTTCTTCAAGGTCAAAAGCCAAGTGGATGCAGAAGAAATAAATCAAGGCTTTCCGTCGATGCCGTGGAGTCCTTGGAGAGCTACGTCTTCAAGGTAGATTTATTCTGCATCCTTCCTTCTCAGTTGGAGTTACGGATTTAAGTGAACAATGTGAACAGACTCGACTTCTTCTCCTCTTTAAGGAGACAATGCTTAGCGTCACCCAGGTGTGATGAGTGTGAGTGTGGATGACTGAGTAACTCGGCTCCTTCGGGGTGTTTCCGTAAATAAAGAGTGTGTTCTTAGTCACCCAACCCGGTTAGATAAGGTTTATGTAAGACGTCTATCTTCGGTCCGCTCAGGTTGTTGTCTTCCTGCCCTCCTGTCCTTCAGCACCGTCTGTCCATTGAAAGATGCAGGAAGCTGGAAATTTGTCGACTCTACCGGCCACTTCAGCAGTTAACAATCGCCATGTCAGGGTTGAAAATATTGACAACTGCAGCTGCATGTTTTGTTGTCTTGTGCAGCTTTTTTTTCTTTAAATAAGTGATGAGACGCGCTTGAAAATTATTCATCATCTGAGCTTCTGTGTTGGATTAAAAAAACATCACAGCCTTCTTTTCTGTGAGGTTTCAGTTGGGACAAGACAATGTCGGCCTGAATATAAGACAATAATTCTTTATCTGGAAATTACATAAAGTGACAAACTACAACAAAAAAACGCTGCTCACACATAAATGCATCAGTGATAATGATCCTATGATATATATATATATCACTGTGAAAGGGGCTATTCAGCATGATACTTATTTGCCTACTAACACTGTACTGGACTTTTACTTAAGTAAGATTCTGAATGCAGGACTTTTACTTGCTCGTGGTGTGGACTGTTGGGTCTCTGATAGTAATATTATAAAGAGTATAGACCAGACCAGACCTGCTCTATATGAAAAGCGTCCTGAGGTAACTGTAAGATCCTTCTTGTTTAACCAGAAACAGAAGTCTCGCTCTGAAGTCTCGCGAGAGGTGAGTTGTTGCAGGAAGACGACGCTGGAAGCTTGAGTCAGACTTCATCTCACGCTTTAACAAAGGGATTCTTTCCATAAGGTTGTCAGACACTTAGAACAACAATCTGAGCCTGTCACTGGCAAAAACAAGCACCTTTAGTGCACGAACCACAAATGTCAACCTTAAGTAAAGTCAGGGGATCATCGAAGTTATCAGGATGAATCCTCTGGGGACCACGACTGTCAGAACATAACGTGAGTCTGGATCAAAGTGGTGGACGGATCCACCAGCATCGTCCTCCCGGCTGAAAAGAGGATTTCCAAACAAAGTGAAAACGCGCAGAAGGAGGCAGCGCTGCATCTGCATTCAACAGATATTTCTAAAGCTAGTTTGTGTGTGCAGCAAAATACACATTTCTTACTCTGTATAATTATGTCTCAGATACTCAGCATGAGTCAATGTTTGACCTGAAGCTGCTGAGAGCAAACATTTCCCTCCCACAGCTTCAGTCTTCTCACGTAAAAACCCTCAGACATCTTGTTGAATGCTGACGCTCTCCATTAAAACCCAATATGCTCTTCATTTCGAAGCCGCAGTAATGAAATTCAAACTGACATTTCAGCCCAACACCAGTATTAATAAGGCTGTTGTTATAGCCGTGTGCCGTCTTTTAAATTAAAGGCGTAAAAACTTCTCGCTCTGTGTTTGATGAAGCAGCGGGGAGGAACAAACCATCACAGCTGCATCAGTTTGAATCCACGCAGAAATACAGAAGCAGTGAAAGGAAAACAAACTGTCAAATTGTGTTTTTCTCATCTTTCAAGGAGAATGAGAACCATCCCGGGTTTAACGTTATTTGTGATTGCAGCAGTTCAGCTGGTGTGATTGAACTTGTGATTCCACTGGGATGTAAATTGGCAGCTGTTCCACAGATAACAGATCTGCTGCTGAGAAAAACACATGTATTGTGTGGTGTCACTGACATGTATGAAGCACAATTCAATACAGAAGCACGCTGTATTCAAAGGAGAGACAACACACATGGGACGGGTGCAAAGTCACGCAGCAGACATCTGGAATATTTTAGTCTTGAGTCTAAATATCTTACTAAACATTGCTGAGAAGCACTTTAATGGGACATTGTCGTTTATAATTTTAATGCATTGTTTCTTCTTAGCTACAGACTCAGCAGGCAGGCAGTCTCACCACAAGGTCCGTCCATTCTGGAGCTTTTGATCATATCATATAATCTTCCTCAGCAGGAGGAGTTTGCCCCGTCGTCACATAATAGCACAGTAGTCACATATAGTCTTTCCAGCACGTCATGGCGGAACTGCTGATAAAGACCAGGAGATATAATTGAAAGCTCCAGAACAACTGCTCGCTTGGTGAGATTTGTTTTCTGCTGTTTTCAAACTTAGAATGAACTTTGAACTTTGAAGTCAGCAGCGGTTTGGCAGCAGAATCAGCAAACAAAGACAGGCAGGTACTGCGGCTGAGTGGTCAGGAACAAGCTGAGGTTCGGGACAGAAAGTGTTGGGCGGCGATAGAGGGGCAGATGAACTGTAACCTGGACCAGATCCAGCTGAAATCCCAGCAATAAATGTTATTTGAAGCTTGTTATTTCACAACTCCATCATCAGAGGCAGCTCCCCCACTGATTTGTATCACTGCAAGATCAGCAGTGAAGTGATGGTGATCTGCCCACCGGGGGGCCGAGCGTGGGAGGTGTCGGTGGTTCCTGGCAGCCTCAAAGCTTTCCGTGTGTTTCTCCCCCTCAACCTGCTGAAATGCTCTTGCAATGGAATAAACTGTGAGCTAGCATGGCTAGCAGGCTAACAACATTATACGTTTTTATCAAACTTTTAACTGTCATCAGTGGTGGGATGTAACTAAATACATTTACTCAAGTAATGTGCTTAAGTACACTTTTGAGGTACTTGTACCTGGAGAGCTACTGCCACACAGACGACCTGGTAAGGAGTGAGCTCTGACTGGGGGGGCGTATGTAGTCGGGTAACTGACTAATGGGGACCAGGTGTGAGAGCTGGAGATCAGATAACTGGTGCAGGTGAGAAACCTGTTGAGGACAACCGGGGGACAGGTGGAGAATGAGGACGACGGGGAGAGAAAAGTCCTCATGCTATGGAGGAGCAGCATGAAGCGAAGCAGCTGACGGGTTTCGTGTTGCTGCCCGACTCATTTAAGCTCCAGAGACAAACTCAAAACGCTGTGATGTGAAACATCGGCCCGAAGCCGCCCGCTGTGACCTCCGGATTAAGGATTACCCACCACACACCGAGAAGCACGGGATTATGCTTTTGTTTTGTTGTGTCCACTGTGGACTGGAGCCAAACCTGCAGAGAGATGATACTATTACACCACAGAGGGAGTGTTTGCTGCTCTCCGGCTGCTGCAGGGTTCCTCAAGCTTCCTGAGAGGCTGTTTGAAGTTTGTACTTCGCCTCACACTTTTACTTTTTTTTAAACTACCTTTTACTGCACTACATTTATTTATTAATCATTATTATTAATACAACATATAAATCAATGAATACGTTATGATGTATAACTATAGGTTAAGCCACCCAGCAGTATATAAAGTAACCTTCACCAGCTGCAACATTAAAGTGATGAACACATGAATGCATCAATAATCTATAATGAGTACTTTTACTTAAGTAACATTTTGAATGCAGGACTTGTTAGAATATTTTTACACTGTGGTATTGCAACTTTTACTTGAGCAACGTATTTAAAGACCTGATGTTGCAACACAACATCTGCATGTAGGGGCGACTGCATTATTAAACTTTCTTTTGTTTGTGTTTACACATGTTAGTGACAGATTCAGCAGCCAGCAGTGAAACCACAATCTTTCCCAGACCTTAAACAAACTGAGTCTGGAGTCGGCGCCTAATGGGAAAACAATTTAGTATATAAACATTTCTAGAGTCTGAGTGTGTGAGGCAAATTGTAAAGCACTTTGGATAAAAGCTCCATACAAAAGCAGTCCAATTTACCACACTGATAAGGCATTATTTACAGTAATGAGGACAGAAGTGATGTTCATCTCGGTGCTGAGGACACACCTGGCTCCAGATGTGCTGTGTGGTGATTTGATTAAAACACATTGAATTAGGAACATTTAGGCATGAGGCTGATATAATGATGGTCTGACACAGACCTCAAGATCAGGTAATACTTTGCTTTAGTGGTGCATAGTTGTCCAGTTGACACACAGCAGATCTTTCAGGGTCTCTGGAGGTCTGGATAAAGTTGCCCACTTTGCCTACTTGATAATTCGGCTTTGCAAAAAAGAAAATACAAAAAAAGGATGTTAACAGAAAACAACATAAGTGAGAGCTTGTGGTCAGGTGAGACCTAGTTTCATGCTGCAGTGGTGAGGTCAGTTTCAAATAAATGAAACAGAAACAGATAATTAGGCTTTTAGAGGAGGACTGGGTCCAGATTAATGATGGGAAATGAGCCCAGGATTCTTAGTCAGACAAATGAACCATTTGCACAAGGTGACAGGATATACTACCATCATTATCCTCAGACACCCACGTCCTGGTGTGCAGCAGGCTCCATACTATAGGGAGGGGGGGGGGGCCTCATCTGTCATCAACATCCTCAGCCAATGGAGGAACCAGCGGAGGAGACACTTTAACCGCGTCTCCGGAGCGGAGCGGACCAGAGCGCAGCCCCAGCTGGCGCGGATCCACCTTCCCGTTCATGTACCAACATCTGCGCACCGGAAAGTGAGTTTTGTGGTTCGGATCATGGACTCTGTTCCTTCTTTATTTTCATCTTGAAGACTGTGTTTTAAGCTGTGCCAGCTGTGCGGATATCCAGCAGGGAAATGCTGCTTCGTGGACAGCTGGATTCTGCGTCTTAAAGGGAATTCAAAGCTGAAGTGAGTTGCCTGTAATATATTTAATATTATGTGTGTATGAATATGAGAGTCGGTGGATGAGTTAACCTTCTATAATGACGCCTTGAAACTGGTTTTAAAAAAGGTCTCACCAGGGAGCCTGGAAGTGCGCTAACATCCAGAAGATCTGTGCGTTCTTTAAAGTGTGACAGCCCAAATGATGAGTGGCTTCCTGTGAGAAGACGTGAAACAGAGTGACTGCGGCAGTAATCTTGAGGTTCATACATGTTTGAAGTGTGTGTCCTGTAAGACGCACCGAGTCTTGATCCGTGCGCGCTGGAAAGTGATTTCTCTTTGCATCCCGAGGATTATTGGCTGGATGTGCGGGAGCTTTCTGCATGACTGCGCGCTGCAGATGGATATACAGTGAATAAAAGCTGGAGGACATGGCATCTGAAACTGAAAAGCAAAATAAGTAATGACAGGATAGCCTATAGCTGAGTCTGTCATATTTCTGAACATGGACATCCTAAAAACTGAACACAATTTTTATTTTATTTCACTTTTTTTTTTAAATAAGAAATCTCTGGAGGTAACAATAAGGAACATTTCTAAATCAAAGTGCTCCCAGGCTGGTGGCTCTCATGGTGACCATGTTTCAGTGCAGCATGTGATCAGTGTTTCAGCTTCACCACCTCAGAACATTTGAAAAGAAAAACTGACTACAGGATGTAAAACCGTATATTTAACCCTTAATAATAATCAAATACACATTGAATTAGACTTGAACTGTAAGTGTAACAGAAGGAAGATGTCCAGGAAGCTGCCTGACTTTGCAGCGACTGCAGATTTGTGTGCGGATTAAAGACGCCACGAGCCCAGCGGGGTTTTGTTTACTACTACAGCTGTTGTCGACCAGATTATGACATCACCGCTCCTGCTGGAGTAAGTAGTATCCATCCAGCCATCATCCATCCATCATCCAGCCATCATCCATCTCTATCATCCATCCATCATCCATCCATCATCCAGCCATCATCCATCTCTATCATCCATCCATCATCCAGCCATCATCCATCTCTATCATCCATCCATCATCCATCCATCATCCAGCCATCATCCATCTCTATCATCCATCCATCATCCATCCATCTCTATCATCCATCCATCATCCATCCATCATCCAGCCATCATCCATCTCTATCATCCATCCATCATCCAGCCATCATCCATCTCTATCATCCATCCATCCATCATCCAGCCATCATCCAGCCATCATCCATCTCTATCATCCATCCATCATCCAGCCATCATCCATCTCTATCATCCATCCATCATCCATCCATCATCCATCCATCATTCAGCCATCCATCATCCATCCATCCATCCATCTATCCATCACTATCATCCATCCATCATCCATCCATCCATCATCCATCTCTATCATCCATCCATCATCCAGCCATCATCCATCTCTATCATCCATCCATCATCCATCCATCATCCAGCCATCATCCATCTCTATCATCCATCCATCCATCATCCATCCATCATCCAGCCATCATCCATCTCTATCATCCATCCATCATCCAGCCATCATCCATCTCTATCATCCATCCATCATCCATCTATCCATCATCCATCATTCAGCCATCCATCATCCATCTATCCATCATCCATCCATCATCCATCCATCCATCATCCATCTCTATCATCCATCCATCATCTATCCATCATCCATCCATCATCCATCCATCATTCAGCCATCCATCCATCATCCATCCATCATTCAGCCATCCATCCATCCATCTATCCATCACTATCATCCATCCATCCATCCATCATCCAACCATCCATCATCCATCCATCCATCCATCACTATCATCTATCCATCCATCATCCATCCACCATCCATCTCTATCATCCATCCATCATCCATCCATCCATCATTCATCTATCCATCATCCATCATTCAGCCATCCATCATCCATCCATCATCCATCCATCCATCATCCATCTATCCATCATTCAGCCATCATCATCCATCCATCATCCATCCATCATTCAGCCATCCATCCATCTATCCATCACTATCATCCATCCATCCATCATCCAGCCATCATCCATCTCTATCATCCATCCATCATCCATCCATCATCCATCCATCCATCCATCACTATCATCTATCCATCCATCATCCATCCATCTCTATCATCCATCCATCATCCATCCATCCATCATCCATCATTCAGCCAATCATCATCCATCATCCATCCATCCATCATCCATCTATCCATCATCCATCATTCAGCCATCCATCATCCATCCATCATTCAGCCATCCATCATCCATCCATCATCCAGCCATCATCCATCTCTATCATCCATCCATCATCCATCCACCCATCACTATCATCTATCCATCCATCATCCATCCATCTCTATCATCCATCCATCATCCATCCATCCATCATCCATCATTCAGCCATCCATCATCCATCCATCATTCAGCCATCCATCATCCATCCATCCATCCATCCATCTATCCATCACTATCATCCTTCCATCATCCAGCCATCATCCATCTCTATCATCCATCCATCATTCAGCCATCCATCATCCATCCATCCATCCATCCATCCATCTATCCATCACTATCATCCATCCATCCATCATCCAGCCATCATCTATCTCTATCATCCATCCATCATTCAGCCATCCATCATCCATCCATCCATCCATCCATCACTATCATCCATCCATTCATCATCCATCCGTCTATCATTATCCATCCATCATCCATCCATCATCCATCCATCCATCATCCATCCATCCATCATCCATCCATCATCCATCCATCTCTATCATCCATCATCCATCCATCCATCCATCCATCCATCATCCATCCATCCAGCAGCGAGGGTCTGTCTGGTGCGGCCCACTGTGATTGGTCAGCCCAGTTGTGTTGCTCCAGCTGCTGATGCTGATGACATCATGACATCGTCCTGATGTGATGGGTTGGACAGCCAGACAAAAACTGGCAGCTTCACTTCGCTCCACCAGGACGCTCCATGGCCATCAGTTATAATTCATTCAACTTTGTCTCTTAAAATCGTGGATGCTGATAGATACTACAATATCCAGTAGCCTTGGGTGATTGGGTGTTTCCTGCCGAAGTGCACCTTGGGAGTTGTAGTTGACTCCTCTCCTTAAGATTTTACGTCCATGTTTGACGTTTTATCAAAGAAGCAGATCTTTTCTAACACATTTGTTCATCTTTTGTGCTGATGACTCAACCAGGAGATTTTTAATGTCCATCCAAGAGCTCTAACTGTCGGTCACTGAAGTTACTTCCAGAAACATGGACGCACGAATCAACTCCCCTCACTTTGCTGAACTACAGAGTTGTTTTAATATGTGTAAATTCCATTTAGTCTGACATCTTTCTCTGTTTGTTTTAACTGTAGGTCATGAAGTGAATGTTGCGGCGACCGTTTATCCAATGATTGACACCAGGACTTCGACCATGTTGGACAGAACTGAGCCGGCACACTGCACCGTGTGCTGCTGTACGCTGGCCAACAAAATCCTCATGGTGCTCTTCATGGTGCTGCTCATCTTCGCCATCTTGTTTGGGAACTTGGTGACTCTGGCTGTGGTTCTAGGGACTAAACACTTCCACACGCCGCAGGGCTACCTGAAGGCATCCCTCGCTGTGGCTGATCTAGCGGTGGGGATATTCGTGGTGCCGCTGTCCGTCTACGCCGAGGTCTACCTCATGCTGACCGACTCGGCACCAGAGTGGACTTCTTACAACTCGCAGTTGGTGAGTTTCCACCCGTGCAACATCATCGGCCCCATCTTTGCCGGGTGCACCTTGGTCTCCATCACGACCATCTTCCTGCTGACAATCGAGAGGAGCATCGCTGTGTTGAGGCCGCTGCACAAAGACTCTGTGATTACACGTAAAAGAACCACGATCCTCATCGTCCTCTCCTGGGTGGGGAGTTTCTTCTTGGCGGTGTCTCCGATGGTTTTCAGCAGTGAGATCGCTCTGGAGTACAACTCCTGCAGCCGGATGTGTAATTACGCACTGGGGACCATCGGCGAGTTCCCCAGCCAGGCCTGGAACATCCTCCTTCTCTTCCCCGCGTTTGACTTCACCCTCCTCGGTGGAACTGTGGTCATTAACATCATCTCTCTGTCCAGCATCAGGCAGCACTCGAGGCGCAGGAAACACCTGGCCGAGACCGAGTGCCAGAGCACCACCAAACCCACCTTCTCCGACATCAAAGCAGCCAAAACGATAGGGACACTGACCGTGGCGTTTACGGCGTCATTCACCCCCATCGCCGTCTTCGTGGTCGGGAACGTTTTGGGGAATAAATGGTGCAACTTTTCCTTTTTTGCCTTCTGGATTTTGGCCACCAACAGTTGCTGGAATGTCATAATTTACAGTGTGAGGGATCAGAAGTTCAGACTTCGAGCACACAAGCTCCTCATGCCTTTCCAGAGAGACAACACGACCAAAAGCTAAAAGATTCAGGGACCAAAGACTGGATCCGGAGCAGGACTACATCTCTTAGATGTTTGTTTGTTCAGCACACATCGTGAGTCTCGTTAAGAGACGTGTCTGCATGCTTTGTGGATTGCTGTTGTGAAATTACAGGGTTTTTTTTTTTTTTACATCATAAAAAGCATGGAAAGTTTTCAGATCACAAATGTTGGATATTAAATGTCCCCCTTCGTGGGCATTTGTCTTGTTCTGTGTAACACTGTGACGACAGATGCCTGTTTCAGTCTGTGGAATGGTTGTTTTACCTGAGTGTGATCAATTAAAACAGAATACAAACGAAATCTGTTTCCTGATTCCAGTGTGGAACGATCTATTTCAGAATCAGAATCAGAAATACTTTACTGATCCCCGGGGGGAGATTGTACAGTACTGGTACCCGTTCAAGAGTAGAAAGTAGCATGAATTTAGAAATACAAGTATGTACAAAATATAGAAAATAAGAAATAGAAAATAAAAATATACACATTTACAATATTTAAGTGAAAAATAAAAGTAAAAAATATATACAATAACCATGTATATGTATATATATATATATATATATATATATATATATATGTATTGCACTATTTGAATGACAGAGTTTAAATGTCAGTGAGATACTGACACGTGATCAAGACTGAGATAAAATTAGATTATTGATCCAGAGGGAAATTAGGAAAAGAGTGTAAATATAAAATCAATAAAAGAGTATACAGTTTACTCAACAGTTCTACCAAATGTATCATTATACTATACACCAATATTATTATAAGGTAAGATAATACTGTATTGATCAGCAGGAGAGAAACTATTTAACCATAAGATCATATCTATTCAAATGCTCTTACTCTTTCAGTATGTGGTCGTAGAACAATGGACAAAAGTATATATTCTCAACATTACCAGTTTTAACGTGTCTCCAGTGATAACAAGTGGTTATACATATTTATATAAGCGGAGTGTGTGAACGTCTTAGTGCTGACCTGATCCTGTGTGAGTGGCAGAGAAGTCAAATCTGACACATGCACTCATTCAGAGGGCGGTGTCAGTGGTTTGAGGCCAGGGAGCATTTCTGTTTTTAACTTTAGGACTCGATGCTCCAACTGTTGATCACCGCTCTGTTTCGGGGCTGTTGGGAGGCCTGAATGTCAGCTTAACCCTAACCCTGTGGACTTTCACTCAGCTCCATTCACACAAGATATTTTGCCACACAGATAAACTGTTAGCTGGAAGAAGCTTGCAGGTTAAAAAGTCGATCCAGTTTGATTACTGCAGCACTTCCGTGGTGCCGTGACGTTAACCTTCAGTTCCACTTGAGTCTCTTCAGTAGATTATGACATTTTGGGCCTGATCTTTGCACTAAGGGGTGAACAAAACAGGAGATGTAAAGATAAATACAGACCGATATCAGCATCCACAGCAGAGCCAGAAACTGTGTGTGTGTGTGTGTGTGGTGAGAGGATGATGACGGATGTTTAATAAAAGGAAGTCTCCGATGCCTTGTTCAAGCTGGTCTGTTCCTACAATGAGTGACACCCGCGAGAGGAATGAAAAATGAAAAACGACGAGGTTGTTGCATATTTAAACACAGCTGCATTTTAAAAATCTGGCAAACAATCACAGCCCTGAAATGTCATTCTTCTCGCTCCACATAACCACATGCAAACGCTTTATATGTAGATTCAGTACGTCAGAATCATCAAGAAAAGTAGGGGGGAAAAAAAGAGCCCGAAACAGCACAAAAACAAAAATATATCCCTGATCTTGAACTGCCTTCATCACAGAAGCTGCGGAGGGAAGAAGAGGAAAGAGAACCAGAACAATTACTGGTGAACAAAATGCCACGTACACTGACACTGGTGAGTCAGAGAAGGGAGGAAAGAAAAGGAACAGAGTCAATAAGCGAGCGAGAGAGATGTCGGCGTCTGTCCTTGACTTTTAATATCAGTAAAGCTCATTGACTAAACGGAGCCACGGTGACGTCACCCGTTGCTTTGTGGACTGCCGTTATGAAGCCTTGAGTTTAACATTTTGGCCGTCGCCATCTTGGTTTTTTAGTACCAGAAGTGACCATATTTGGACGAGAGGGTCTGGCTGCACTGTGTGAAGGGTTAGGGTTAGAGTGTCTTTTAGTACAACCGAACGCCTCTATTCTGATTGACAGGTCGCCGTGGTAATGACTTGTCAATCACTAGGCAGCCCCGCCCTAAAGCAGCCCCTTCATCTTCTGTTTTACCCTAAACGGGACCATAATTTACTAAATGAACATCATGCTGTACTGAAGAAGACTTGAAACTAGCGACTGAGACCATAAACTCATCATATTATTATTATTAATTAATTTAGACTGAATATAACTTGGACCTGTTGACCCATGAAGTCCAGCTTAGACTTATGGAAGTTGAGCCTGACGAGCTGACTGGATAAACTGGAGGATAAACCCTTTTAATTTAAGTAACGACATGACTTTCATCCATTGAACTGTTTTATGTCTTGGTGCGTGATGAACAGAAGGCCACTCGGATGGCTGTGGACCCCCCTCCCCTCCGCACCGTCCACCTGCAGGCTCAGGTGTTTCAAACACACTGATCAGTCGCTGTGTTCTTGTCTGCTGCTCAGCACGATTCACAGTGAGATATCCTGTAGACACAGAACCTCAACCTTTGACAATGTAAATGTCACAGCGGCAGCTTCTTGGTCCTCCTCTTCCTCTTCTGCTTTGAAGTCCTCGTCCTTCTCTGCCCCAGATTACATTTTCAAAACAATTCATATTTTTGCTGTAAAATCGAGCTGTTAGATGAAGACAACTTCTTTTTCTGTGTCCTGCTGTTGTGTGGAAAACTACTCGCGCTTTGTGCAGCAGGAAATCAAATTGCGGTTGCAATTATTATTGACTGACTTTATTAAAACAGCCTGAGTGACAAATTACACCTTTAAGTCCACAGGACCCATGTTGTGTGTGATGATGATGATGAATGAAGAAGCCGTGAATCCTGCTCTCTATTATGATATGATGACGGCAGGTTAAAAAACACGACTCCACGGCTGCACCTGCCGGCTGTCTACACTACACGACTCACTCCAGCTGCTGGAGGAACTGTGTTCACTGATGCTTCAGAGATAACAGAGCAATTTCATCGTCTAACCTGCTTTTAAAAGTAGTTCTTCCCAACGCGATTCAATCTCACATCTAATCATTGTTCCTTTTTCCATTACAGCTCTCTTGTGTTCGTCTGGTGGCAGAAACATGATGAAACTACTCATAGAGATTGTCTTACATCAAAATTGATTTCAAAAAGTGCACCAGTCTTTGTGTTACTTGTTGAAAGGTTTCTGCGCAAAAGTCATCAATAAATACTTGGAAACCCACATGACTTCTGGGACAAAATCAATGTCTCACAGGTTGTTTTCTTTTTGGGCTAATAACCAAAACAAGTTGATCTGTTAATAACCCAACACTGCCATTGTTCTTTAAACCAGAAGGTAATTCAAGTCAGAGCTTAATCAGTGCTATAGAAGTAGTAGTGACCTATTAGGCTCTTCACTGACATAAAGACCTGTTATTAGAAGTAGACCTTGTTAGTAGTGATAATAGGGTTGTTGGCCTATTAGAGAGACAGATAGACAGACAGACAGACAGACAGTCAGACAAAAAATAATGGAAACCCAAATGTCAAACAGAAGTACTAACATAAAAGTAAATAAGTATGCCCTTTTAAGCACATGCATGTACACAACACTGCTGTTTTTCTTTGAAGAAGGTCATTAAAATCAGTCTTCTTTCCGTCGAACCATTCATCGTGTAAAGAAAGCTCCAGGCTTCAAGGTCTACGCTCTAATCTTACCTGACAAAATGCCCCCAGAGAGAGTGTCCTACTTTTCTGGGTTACCTTTCCTTCCACTACATCTGTCCTCTCAGGTGTGGAGCAGGTACTTGTTGAGTGCATTGTTAAGGGACACTTTCACAAGAAAATGACTGTCTCTAAAGGGACTGAAGATGTGTTATTTTGTGCCCAGCGCCTTGCCTTGTGCCCCTGTGTTACATCCTAGTTTACTTCACTGTATTCTGTGATTGACAGTTAATTAGTTTGTTGTAGCTCGCCTTGTTCTCGTCAGAATCAGTCCGTGTGACAGTTACAGAGTAGTTACTCTCACACAGATTTATTAGGATGTTTCATGACTGTGAAATTGTTTTTTACTCCGGCAGGCGGGCGGGCGAGGTGACGGATGTCAGTCATGTTTCTGGACTCATGGTTTTATCCTGAAATATATATATATAGATATACATACACATATATACACACACACACATATATATACACACATACAGTATATGTATGAGCTTTGATTGAATTTTACTATTATCAAGGTTTTTACTTTTTATTTTATTTTTATCAATCTACCGTATTTCTGCATTTTAATAGTTTCAATATTTCATATATTTTATGTAATTTTAGGAACAGAATCATCTTTCATTTTGAAATACTCTATCAGACAAACAGGTTTTTTTGTAAACAGATATACATTTTGACATCGACAGGGAAAGTCTGGATGCCTTTTCACATACTGAGTAACTGATGTATATTAAAAACTTGCTCGTTATGACGTGTAAAAGTAGATAAGAAGTTTGAAAAGTCATGTGTGATGTGAATGTGAGTTGGTCTCATCACAGCAGCTTATTACGCTTTGCATTAAAGATGAAATCAGATGGACTGATAATCCCATCTGATCTCTGCTGTTCTGGAAGGTTTTAGTCCTCTGGAGGGAGTAAATCTGGCTGTTTAATAATCTAATCAGACACCAATCAATCTAATCAGTCAATCAGTCTTGTTGAGCCATAAGTGCCTCTCAAACCAACAGCAGCTGGGACGTTTTAATCAGGTCGGGTCAATTTTATCTTCAGAGACAACTTCTTCAGTAAATTATTCAAAGGGGGGAAAAAAAATGACATCACTGCTGATTTTAAAGAGCATCTTCATCATCAAGAGAGCAAACATCTTGTGTGGGTGTGTACATGTAACTTCATGCGTCTATCGCCGATGCTTTTATCCACAGCGACATAAACGCTTAATGCTGCTGTTAACATTTGCCTCACTTGCAGAGATAAAAGGGGAGAAAGAGTGTGAGTAGGTAGGTGTTGTTTTGACCCGACTCCCACTGGCTGCATCACAGATCAAATCTATGACATTTTGAATGCAGATACAGGATGAAGACGGTTCATGAAATAGATGTGTATTTATGCATGCGAGTACCCAGACCTGAGAGCTTACAGCGTTATGGGGACCAGCTTTCATTCTGGGGACCAAAGTCAGTCCCCTCTAGATAGTAAGTGGACCCTGAGTTTGTCAAATTAAACTACATGATTTTAACTAAACAGCGACCGCTGTGGTCACAAGTAGCAGTTACAAGATAATGCACACATTATCCTGTGATGGAATAATAATAATAAACATTGAGTCAGTTGCTTTAAAGACATCATCATGAAGCAACCTGACTTTAAAAAAAGAGTCAAAAAGTACGGAGTCAGTAACACGCGTTGCTCAGCATCTATCTGAAGTTTGCTAACATTATCCACCATGAGCTCATCGTCACAACAGACCCAGACACCCGCGGTGTCCTGATGCATCAATGTACGTTAAAGCCAAAATTAGGGTTAAGTTTTTGGAGGTTTTAATTTGGTTAAAGAGGATTTGACACAAAGTTGTCGGCTCTAACTGTGATGGTAGAACAGTTGTGTCTCTGTGTGTGTGTGTGTGTGTGTGTGTGTGTGTGTTCACCAGATCGCTGGCAGCAGAATAATCAGTGCAGCAGGGAGCTTTGTTGAGGAGCTCGTGTCGATTTGGATTTAGTGTCACACTGTTGAAGCTGCACAGACGCCTCTCTGCCTGTTCACAGCTAACAGCCACAACCACATTTAACTGCTCCAACTCGCCTCTAACACATTCAACACACACTGTCTGTTCTCAAGCTTCAGCAAACAGCTCCCCCTCTTTGGCTTGAGGACATGTACACAACCGTTCTTTTTTTATTTTGGAAATGTCAAAGAAATTTCTTCCTTTTTTCATGTCAGTCACGTGTTAAATGTAAAGCTGCTGGTGAAGGTATTAGCTCTGAACCGCTGTAAGCTGCTCATTGTAAAAGCCTAATTACAGTCAGTCTGATGTCAAATCAGCCATTCAAGAAAAAAATAAGCTGACATGTTCATCATGTAAAACTGCACCGTACATAATTGTAACGGCTGGTTTCCCAGGGAAAGGACTCAAAAGCACGACTCAGACTCAGGCAGGTAAAAAGTAAAAACCCAGTCTTTACTGAAAACAAACAGGGTCAAAACACTTCAGATAATCCAGAAGGGAATAGGCAAAGACGTAGATCCAAACAGGAGAGCAAAAATAGAAAGAACACGAGGGAAATCGCTGAAACATGGAAACAAGACAGGTTAAATACACACAGGTGAGGGACTAATGAGGACCAGGTGAAACTAATCAGGGCGGGGCAGGTAATCACGAAGGCGGGAAACACACAAGAGCAGGAAGTGAAGTGTCTTAAGCTCAAAGCCCATTGGTTCCTGCTGAAGACATAAACCTTTAGAAACACCTCACAAAAATATAGTTTCATTTTTAAGATTAAAATACTCTGTGTTTGTTTTCCAATAGAAGAGTGCCTGAAAGAGGCAGGACTGAAGTTCTTAGACAACAGAGATTACAGAGTGCTGATTAATAAATAGTTCATTAATAGTTGTTTTTAAACATACTAAGGTTACAACTAAAAGTGCTGTTGTGTATGCAGATCTGCCTTAAAACACGGAGAGTAAACTGCAACAAGAGTCATAATTCTGTCTGTGACTGTTAGAGGGTCATTTTTGGGCTTTTGCTGACACGACTGATGCAGTTGTTTTCCTTGAGAGGACAATCTGCCTCAGACCTGAATGTACATGATACCTCACATTCAGTTTGACCTTTCCAATGTGTTTCTGTCCCCTAAAAGGTCAGTTTACCAGTTAAATTCAATGCTAAAGTTCCACATGACTCGTCTTCACTGCCATTAGCAAATCCATTCAAATAAATTAAATTAGGTGCAAAGACCTTTCAGGCAGCACTCAGGGATGGAAACTCCCTAATTTTGTTTCCCAGGAGCCTGATTAAAGTGAAGCTGATGTAAAACTACAGTTAAATGTTAAATTCAATAATGAAGACCTTTGGCTGCACACCACGCTTCCATTTGTTTAATTAATTTGAACTAATTTGTTTCAACAGGATTCATCATGAGGCTGAAGAGGTCTCCACAGAGAGCCCCCAGCCTTCAGCTTTGGAGAGGCTGAATCACTGAGAAAAATAAAAAATCATTGCAACTCCCAAAGCATAGAGATCCTCATCTGAGAGCAGTATTGATTCAGTGAGAGCTGGCTGTGTGGTGCAGCCTCTGCAGTACAATCAGCATCAGTCAGGAGCCACATGCATCAGGAGAGAGTCTCTGGAGCTCAGTGACTCAAACGTCTTCTCGCTGGTTTGGTTCCTGCTGCACCTCAGGATGAGTTTTTAAACCTTCCAGTGTGATTGTTCATTACTGGTGTTCTTTTCTACAAGCCGAGCGAGCGTGAACCAGTCTGGAGAATATGGAAATACAAAAGGAACAGGTGCACTTTCAGAGTAGGCCACTCTATGAATGGTACTGTGGCATTATCTGGAGTTAAACCACATAAACAAGACAGTGGATTTGTTCAGATATGTTTTGTTGTCACAGAGCCGGACTGGAGCCACGTTTTCCCTCCTCACACCTGGTCTGTGACCGACACTCGCATCAGCCACAGAGATCACTTCAGCTGAGATAACGTGGGAATTATTGCCCCAATATTTCCACCTTCATAAGTGGAGGAAAATAAGCAGATGTGGAGCATTCAACACAGTACAAGTGTTTGCTATATGTTTATATCGTGCTGGCCTGCCCCCCAAACATTAATATGAAATGCAGAAAAGCCAAATTAGTTTTTGATTGAAACAAGCAAGATATTATTTGTCAATTAGCAAGATTTTGGGGTTCTGGTAGGTGGGTTCTGTTACCTTTGGACAGAGGCAGGCTAGCTGTTTCCCTGTCTTTATGCTAAGCTAAACTAACCAGCTGCAGCTTCATATTGAGCGTACAGATCTTCTCGTGTATTTTACCAAAATGCCAAACAATTCCTGTAACTTCAGACTTCACATGGGCAGAACATGGTCATTCTGAATGATGGTGATTTCAGTAACTCTCTGTGTTCCAGGTGAATCTTCCCATCATGTCCTTGCTTTGGCTTTAGCAGGTTTTCATTTCAGCCAGCTAATCAGAGACCACTTTACACCTCATGAACAAGGTGAATCATCAGTCAGTCAGTGCTCCAGGAACCAGATGAATAGTACAAACTGAACCACTCTTCCTTGAGCTTGGCGGAAAATGTCAAGTGAAATTGATACGGAGTTATGAAAAGGCAGCCACACAAAGGAGTGGAAGTGTTACTACCGTTAGAAAAGTTTCGTAATAGTTAAATTGAACTTTAAAACACCTCTCACCTTTTTGCTGTTCAAACTAATTTCAATCTGGATTTGAGCAGCCAGTCTGAACATATTCTGCGCGCGTCTCCTTTGTTGTATATCGTTCATGCTAATCTCGTGTTTCTGTCACGTCCAGCGGCACCATGAAGGCAGCATAATCTACCACTCGCTCTGTTACCATCAGTGCCAGGAGCTCTTCTCCTTCAGTTTCTCCTGTCCGATTCAGATAAAAACCAAAACAAACTGCGTACATGAGACGTTGAGATTATTCCTTTTCATACAGTAACCCAAAGACAAAAGCAATGAGGGGAGTTAATCAGTCTGAGTGGTTTTTGTGATGAACGGAGGGTTTTGTGTGATTTAAAACTTAAATTAGTAACACGGCCGAAGCCATCCAAACAAGAACACGGTGCAAGCTGAATGCTGATGTTCTGTCTCTGGACTTCACCACCCTCTCAGGAGGCTTTTGGTTTGCCAGCTAAATAAATGAATGGAGATAAATGAGTCGAGGTCTCCATATGGCAGGATGAAAGGAGAGGTGGGTCTCCATGGCAACAGATCAGACGGGCAAGTGAAGATCGAACCAAAACTGGCGTATGACTTCATATTTTTTTTGCTTTTAACGTGAAGTTGTTAGTGTTTTTTTTTTGTCAACTTGAAGAAGCCTCTCAGAGAGGGATGAATGGACTGTTGGTAGCACAAGTCATCATTTAGTAAAGTGTGCCTTTCTCCTATTTCCATCACTCAACTTTAAAAGAGCTTCTATTTGATTCATTATTTGTTGAGTGTTTTTATATTAGTGCTGATAAACCCACAAATATCACTTCACGTGTGAGTAAGTAAATGTCGCATGCTTCCCTTTGACAGATTTGTTTGTGGTGTTGTTACATTGCGTTGTTTCTGTTATTGTGTCCACACCAGACTATGAATATCTATAATAACCGGCAATTCAGCGTGTTGGCTCACAGTGTCCTTGTGTGGTGAATTATGTGGAAGTGTTCTGAATAAATACAAAGAGTGAAATCAGAGAAGCTGCCGAATCAAAGGCGTGCAGAAAGCAGCGCCTTATCTAACCAATTATGTTGACGTGTGCGTCAGCTCAACCCATGAAACCCTCGCTCGCCTATCAGGTGAGTGTTTCAGAGGGTCCAATTAAAATCGCTGCCGTTGTAAGCTACTTACCGCTGAGGCCACGACAAACCTGGAAAAATGAAGCCTGAAAGCGGATTTAATTTGTCACAATTATGGATAATAAGTTTAAGTCAGCTCAGTAAGCGGGGACAGGACAGAACTTTTTCAGCTGATTCTCTAAATATTGAAACCAGTGTTTATCCCAGTTTTGGGATTGCATTTGTCTTTTTTAATATTGAATAAGCTCCAAATAGATTGTGTTAAATAATAGATGCACCGTAAGATTGAAAACCGGTGAGGCGGCTTGATGTTTTCAGGCAGACTTAAAGGAGCTGAAGACTACAAACCTCACAGTTATATAATGACCTCGTTGTGCTTAATCAGCTCTGATTGGAGAGGATCTACTAACAAGTGTATCCCAGCTCACTGCATTGTTGTCCGAAAACTACATGTTCCTGTACACACTGTAGTCTATTTAGACTCAGTCCCACACACACCGTCCTGCTGCCCCAAGTACTCACTAGAGCTCCACATGTGGATTCATCCGCCGCTGAAAATAGTCCCCAACAGATGCACTATTTCCTCCTGTTAGTTTGATAAAAACTACAGTGAGCAGCTGTAAATAACCTTTCACATTTTAATCATGTTTTGTAAAATGTTTCCCAATAATGTAAAGTTCACCTTGAAGACATGCAGAGACACCTGTACAATGTCGATACACTCTTTAGCTCACTAATGGGAGTCATTCTAAAGAAAGCCAATGAGCACGTAGAGAAAGAATGATGCTTTACAAACCCACATAACCCTCAAATTCTTCTCACATACGGACCCCCGCTTCCATAAAAGCTCCAGTCACTCTGCACTGCCTCCTTTGTGCTGCGGTGTCAGTTATTAGTGACCAGTGTGCCTTTAATGTTTACTAATGCATGCTCTCATTGTCAACAACAACATCAGTATGTCTCTGCAGAGATGTAATATGGGAGGGAAGGCAGCGGGTGACTCATCAGTGGGATGGAGGTAAAAGAGGGATCTTGCAGGCGTTCACATGTCAGGACGGACAACCTTTTGTGGTGCCGGCATGGACGTTTACTGACCACAGAAATATACAATGAGTGCAGGACTAATGAGAGCAGATTTAACCGACCTGTGCGTCGTAACAGCAGGCAGGTGAAGATTGTTTTGTTTGGTTGGATCTTTTTCATCAGGTTTTTAACACAAAAAATAAAATTGAGATAAACTACAAGTGCCAAATAATGCCACATAACATCAATAAAAAGGTCAAATCAATAACGTATGTATGTCATCTCATCTCCTCATCGTGCCATTTCGGTTTTGTTATTTAGTTTTGTTCCAAGAGTCGAGTTCATCTAGATTTGAATCAAGCTCTTTTCTAAAGGGATGTGTTGCCTGTAACAGAGAATCCACTGGAACTAGGTTTTCTTGATGCTGCAGTGGGATTACAAAGACCACGTAGATACCCCCCTTCCCTCCTGTGTCTGCAGTCCTAACTGGGGAGGAAAGGGGATCATCCGGCCGGTGAAGACCAGCTTTCCATTTACTGGATTTATATGGAGACCAAACCAGAGTAAAACGGAGAGTGAATATTGGACTTACATTCGTCAGGTGGACACAAACGCTACTCCAGTGGGACAATCATGTTTCTCCGTGTCTGCTGGATGTGGCAGTGGGCAGCTGGTTGCTAACGTTTGCCAGAATAACTTCATCAATTGACAGAGGTGGAAGAAGTATTTAGATATTTTAGTAGTAGCAAAAGTAGTAAAAGTAGAGGAAAAATACTCAACCCATAACCCATTCAAATTAAAATCAAAGTAAAAGTATTAAAGTATTATTGTAGCGCTACATAGTGCTATACAATATTATCTGATTATTATTACTACAACTAATTTTACTGACCATACTTAATATGCGTGAACAATAAAACAATATATCATTTTAGAAACTCAGTCTAGGTTTTCTGTGTAAAGTTTTAATCTGAAAAGTAACTAAAGCTGTCAGACACATGTAGTGCAGTAAAAAGTAGAATATTTCCCTCTGATGTGTTGTGGAGTAGAAGTATGAAGTAGCTTCAAATGAAAATCTTTACTCAAGTAAATACATCAACATTGTATTTTAGTGCAGTACTTGGGTAAATGTACTTAGTTCCTTTTCACCACTGTAAATTGATGTTTGTTTCGGGGCTCAGTCAGCTTGTGGTGGACTTCTTCTGCCCCCCAGTGGCACAAAACTTGATGAATGCAGCTTTAAAGTGGGAGCCGCACTTTCAGTGACTCTGAGGAAGTGAAGGTGAAGAAATGTCTCCTCCGCTGACTGTAATTACTCACGACGGGGCAGATAGGGCCTAATTAATGCTTTCTGTTCGCTCCGCGGTATAAAGCTGCCGTGTCTGCTGATGTAAACAGCGAGGCTCCCTGGGTCGGACTAGGTAATTGCAGGTCTCTGTGCTGACAGCGACAGCTTAAGGCAGAGGGGATGAGGCTTAATTAAGGCCTAACGAGGCACCTGTCATGTCACGGTGAAAAGCCGGGTGAGGGACCCAGCGCTCACCACCGACTGCCTGCAAACTTAAATCTGACATGAGACCGTTTAGATTTGTAACCCCTGTTGGATTTACCTCATCAGCACAGTTACCTGTCATGTGTTTGTAGTTTATCGTCTTTATTAATTAGCTTTAGCCTTAGCTTTAGCCTAACTTCTGTTCCAATCCTCCAACTACATCCTCCTTTACAGTCCTTAGTCTGCTTGTCTTCATGTAGAAAAACACTTCACTTCACTTGTTCTCAAAACACAGGCGTGAACATGCCGCCTTTTTAGCAAAAATACAGCTGTTGTGTCACAAATGGTTATGTTATTTCATTATGTAATTTACTGTGTCATGCACATACATGCGCACAGCCCACATGAGACATATAAGACACCAACAATACTGTTGGTTGCAGAGGTAACATTTGTCAGACATGACCATACATATAACTTTACACTGTAAACAAAGAACTTTGTCCTCTGTCCCGAGATCTTCTATTCCTAAAAACACAACTCAAGTCTTTTACAATCATGCATCAGAAGAACTCATCAGAAATTACAGACGTTTTACCAAAAAGTGTAGAAAACATGAAGTGGACTCATTTCTTCTTCTTCAACACACGAATCAAATAGACTTCATGGTAAATAGACGTCACTTATATAACAACCTTAACGGTTCCCAAGGTGATCAACATTTGTGTAAATGTGACAGTAGGATGCCAAAATGACAACAAAAGCCACGAAATCAGCATGACAAAAATCATACATTTTTCATATTTTTAATCTGCGTATAAAAATCAGAATGTGGCAAAAAAAAATAAAACCAAAACCCTTCCCTCACTTTCACTTTTTTCTTCTTTGTGCATTAAAGCTAGCTAACTGTTAAAGTAGTTAAACTAGCTAACTGTATAAAGAAGTTAAAACTAGCTAACTGTATATAAAGTAGTTAAACTAGCTAACTGTATATAAAGTATTTAAACTAGCTAACTGTATATAAAGTAGTTAAACTAGCTAACTGTATAAAGAAGTTAAACTAGCTAACTGTATATAAAGTAGTTAAACTAGCTAACTGTATATAAAGTAGTTAAACTAGCTAACTGTATATAAAGTATTTAAACTAGCTAACTGTATAAAGTAGTTAAACTAGCTAACTGTATATAAAGTAGTTAAACTAGCTAACTGTATAAAGAAGTTAAAACTAGCTAACTGTATATAAAGTAGTTAAACTAGCTAACTGTATATAAAGTATTTAAACTAGCTAACTGTATATAAAGTAGTTAAACTAGCTAACTGTATAAAGAAGTTAAACTAGCTAACTGTATATAAAGTAGTTAAACTAGCTAACTGTATATAAAGTATTTAAACTAGCTAACTGTATAAAGTAGTTAAACTAGCTAACTGTATATAAAGTAGTTAAACTAGCTAACTGTATAAAGAAGTTAAAACTAGCTAACTGTATATAAAGTAGTTAAACTAGCTAACTGTATATAAAGTATTTAAACTAGCTAACTGTATATAAAGTAGTTAAACTAGCTAACTGTATATAAAGCAGTTAAAACTAGCTAACTGTATATAAAGTAGTTAAACTAGCTAACTGTATAAAGAAGTTAAAACTAGCTAACTGTATATGAAGTAGTTAAACTAGCTAACTGTATATAAAGTAGTTAAACTAGCCAACTGTATATAAAGTAGTTAAACTAGCTAACTGTATATAAAGCAGTTAAAACTAGCTAACTGTATATAAAGTAGTTAAACTAGCTAACTGTATAAAGAAGTTAAAACTAGCTAACTGTATATAAAGTAGTTAAACTAGCTAACTGTATAAAGAAGTTAAAACTAGCTAACTGTATATAAAGCAGTTAAAACTAGTAAAACCAGTAAAATGTTGATCTTCATTGATGCATCAATAATAACAGTAACAACAACAATAATGTCAGATATGATAGTTTACCAGAGCCACAAAGCTCAAAGGGGCCAAGTATATTTGATACTTTAAGTACATTTTGCTGATAATACCTATGTACTTTTACTTGAGTACACATTTAATGCAGGGCTTTTACTTAATAAAGTTTTTTTTTTACATTGTTGTGTTTTTACTCAAGGTTTTGATTGCATCTTCCACCACTGAATAAAAAGGACTGACTTTCCCTCATCAAGCCGTTATTTGGACACAGGGAGATTTTTGAACTGGACTTTACCAGTTCCCAGACCATCTGGACCGATCTGGTTTCTTCCTTCCCATCAACAAATGTCAGGGAGCCTTTGAGACCTCCCTGACCCCAGAACAGAGTGTGAGCATGTGTCTGAGGACAGGTGGCGTTAAAATGAGTTTGTATGCTCGACAAGCGTCCTCTGGATAAATAAGATGCCAAAGTGAATGCCAAACAGTTATTTACATTATATACACATTAGCAGCTTATGTGAATACAGATGCAAACAACTGCCAAACTAAACTCTGCTGTTGACTTTGTTGCTCTGTGGGTCATATTTCTGGTGCATATTTCATGAGATGATACAAAAATTGAATTACAAAAAGCGCCCCAGGCCACAAAGTGACCCTTCAGAGCCACAGAGGGAATACAAAAGAAATTGCTGTAATTAGGATTAGAATATTATTAGCATATTAATTACTTTTATATGCATTACGTTTGGAACGCTTTTGTTCCTTTTATGCCAAATAAAGACTAAGAGTCTACAGCCACGCTAGCAGTTGTGCATACCTCGGCATGCTAACATGCTCACAATGCTAAAATGATGATGTTTATGAGGTATCATGTTGCCCACCATACTTAATATACAGTCAGCTGGGGGTAGCACACACTGCTTTTGTACTGTATTTTAAGCTCATTGTGTGTAAATTGAAAGGTAACTCCAGCAGACAATTTAGGTAGATACAAATGGAAATACTAAAAAGTACAAGACCAGTACATCAAAATTGTGCTTAAGTACATTAGTTACATTGAGTAAATGTACCTAGTTACTTTCCACCACGGCTTTTATCAGATGAAAAGAGAAAATGTTATCACAGAAAAGGTCAATCAAACACAACAAATGTCTTTATTTAAAGACACGGTTCACTTCAGGTTGATTCAGTACATAATAACACATGTAGTGCTTCAGTCTACAGTCTGTGATCGGTCCTCCAGTCGTCTCTCAACCTCCTGGATGTTTTCCAGCCTCAGTGTGAGACGAACCTGACATGGAACAGTTCTTTCATTTCCACTCTGGGCTCATTGTGGTTCTTTAACAGTTACAGCAGAGAAGACTGATCTCCGGAGAAACACAGACTGACACAGTAACAGTAACACACACAGACAACGGGCGCAGTAAGAGTACATCGATGTATTTGTGCTTCAAACAGCTCTCCGCTGGTGTACTTTATATCTTGTCAGTTCACAGAAAAAATGTTCCTTATTTGATGCTGCCTGTTTGCGTGAACATCTTCCTTCTCATTATCTTTAGAGATTCTGCGCTCCCCCCTCGAGTGACTGTCGGTCCTGAGTGGCTCCATAAAACTACTGAATCTGAGACCAAAGAGATATCAAAGCTGTCTGTAATATGTTCCTCTGCAGCTTCAATTAGACAGAAGAGGACAGAATAAAAAGGAAGGAAAAGTCTTGCAACCAACCATTAAAAAAAAATCCCCAAATTACTGAGACAGATCAGCGCCACCAGAACATCTCTGTGTTTGTAATTTGTGGTCAGTCTTAGTAATTTATAAAGCTTGAAGATTCAGATGGGTCTGTCCCCTGCAAATACTGTAGGATGTTACGGACAACTAAATTCCCTCTGTTACCATAGTAACCATGACAGCTGTACTGCAGCTTTTCCACCAGGATCTGTCATGTTGGTGCCAGACTGACACCCCGTCTTTCCCAGTGCTCCCATCTTCTTCTTAATCCTCTTAACGTTACGTTTGTTACAGCTTGGATCTTATTTTCAGTGTGAACAAAACCTCCAGTTTACCAACATTATCTAAACCACTTCACGTGGAGGTCAACCTGAAAATGAGAAATGTTGCTAACAAAGGAAAACACTGACACAAGGGGTTTCACCAGCTACTTGACGTCTGCGGTAGCTGGTAATGTAACGTGATGAAGACAGATGACTCTTCCTCGTGTTCTCTCTGATCACAGCGGCTCTCGACAGCTCAGTGCTTCACAAGACAAGTCGTCCTGTTTGAGAACGTGTGGCTGTTACATGTATGAGGTCAGTGTTGAAGCAGGAAGTTGTTTTCTGTCTGACCGTTCCTGTTTCCAGATCTCAGGAATGAACTTGGCAGTTACAGGGTTATTATTACTGATGTAATACATCAGTATTACACTCGTACATTCACAAATAAAATCTTAAAATACTTGAATTGTCTCCAGAGAACTCGTTTGGCTCAAACAATGAATCTCCCATCATCCCCGCCTGAATGTTTTAAGGACCAGAGGTGGTGTGTGAGCCAGAGGTTGAGAAACGACAGTCAGTGTCTCTGTTGTGGTTGTTGGTTTTTTATTAATGAGGCAGACTTCAGGGGCAGGACTGTGGTTCAAAACAAGTATGGATTTCTTTATAGTCCTGCTACAGTGAGGTCTTCAGACAGAATCCCCCAGAGAGGTGATGTCTCTGGGCTTCAGTCCTGCAGCCTTCAGAGGCAGCGGATCAACTGGACCCCTGCAGGAGGAAGAGGAGGAGGAAGAGGAGGAGGAATGAAAGGACTGCCGTCAGTAGGTCTTCTTCCAGGAGCGGAGGTACAGCTGGAAGGGGAGGAGGGGGTTTCTGTTCTGCAGACTGGGGTTAAAAACATCGAAATCTGCCCTCCTCACTCTCTGCAGGTAGTCCTCCAACACCACCTGCAGCACACAACACCACAGAGGAAGAGTTTGGTTTAGTTCACATCAGGTTTGATTTTCTGCTCAGCTAACCAGAGTGAACTTTGATTTCACTTTATTATTTCAGCCTGACATCGTGTTCCTGTTCGCTGATATCTTGTTGGGGTATTTTTGTTTTGTTGTGCCTTAACCAATCAGTAGCTAGAGACGCCTCTGTCCCGCCGCCGTCCTGTTCAGTCGCCATGGTAGCGGTTGATAGGAGCAGCATGAGAATTAAAGTAAATCGACCCACAATGATCTATACAGCTGCGTCCATGCTTATCGCCACTTCTATGACAATTGTTCTGTTGTCATTTTCACAGATGTAGCTAGCAAGCTATGTAGGCAGCGTGGATGTATTAAGAGAGCTGGATATGGCGCCACCACTCAGCCTGTCTGCCAATTTCTCCCAGTGGTCACTCGCGGTACTGCAACAAAAGAAATCCCTAAAAAGCCTACAGACCGCCATCATAAAGAGACATCTGTAAAACTGTTAACAGGACCAACTACCAACAACAACATTTTACTCTTTGTATTATTAATTGTTAATCCATGAGGGTTTTATATATGTTTTTTCCAGTTATATGTGTAACGTTATTACAATGTAAAGTCTCCGGGCCGGGCGCTGAGCCGAGGATCACGAATGAGCACGTGCAGTGGGCCAGACAGTGCCATCCTTCACAGAGGGAAGATAATGTTGACATTCTTAATCCAGCCTTCAAAACTAATTAACGGAAACGTCCAACAATGGTCTGGAACCAAGATCCCTCTTTTCTGTAGGTTTTTTTACTGTAGATTTTCAGTTTTTAAACTCAAACGATCTGCATGGCTACAGCAGGAAACAGTATTTTCTTTGTTTGAAAGAACTCTGTAATCTACAGGACCTTCAAGAACTTCACATATGAGACTGTATATTGTCGATTGATGCCTGTCCCCCTCTCTGACGGCACTACCTGGCTCAGCTAGGTTTAAATAAAGAGCTCCAGAGGCCAGTCGGTGTGTTTCGTGTCCCTCCGGCTTCGCCGGCTCCGCTCTGCGTTTCCTGCTGTTTCATGTGAAACACATGATTCTGATTCATCCAAATTACATTTTCAGCGCGGTGAGAAAGCCCGAGCGGCTGCGTCGGCTTTCTCACGTGGACAAACACACTGAGCTGGAAGAGCAACACACTAACACGCTCACATATGCACACAAACGACCTGAGCCGGTCCACTGCAGCGTGAGAATCATAGTTCTACATTCAGGAGGGCAGAGTGGCTTTCACAGTGCGCAGGCTGCAGGAGCACTACAGCGTCTCTCAGCTCTGTACTGTATTTATAGCAGGTCAGTGCAGCGTCACGTTTATGGACTTCTGGCCACAGCAGGTAGAACGTTTCCAGAGCTGTTCTCAGCACAAAAGCAACTCCTGCAACCAGCAGCTGACGACGAACCAAATGTGTCCGTCGCTTTAAATCAAACTGGCAATTAAAAACAATGAGCACATACTGAACACAGCCATTCATGCTAGATTGTATATACAAATATAAAAGTAAGTGTTTTTATAAAGGATATAAAGCAGCCTTGTGTTTTACTATTTCCAGCAGCATTTCATGAGTGGAGGGGGCACCATTGAGTCAGAAGGTTCTTTGGCTCTTCATCCATTAAAATGACATTGGTTGTGCCTTCAGGTGTTTTGATGTCGTATTATTGAGGAGTTTCACTGACAGACGAATATATGGATTAAATGCTTTATTTCCTTCGAGTAGTGTCTGCTCAGTTACTTATCAACCCCATCAGAGGGCTGCGATAGCATACAGCTAACCTAAGCTAAACTACTTAAAGCAGAGGAACAATGGGGTGCAATGATGTTAATGCTAATCCTGGTGGATGGAAGCTTAGAAAGGGAAATGAATCATTTCATTTACAGAACAATAAAAAGCATTTGGTGATGAATTGTGTTACTCTTTGAGTTTTCAAGGACAGGACAACAGTCGGGGGCCCACATGAACACTGGGACAGGTCCATCATCCCTCCTGTTCATACTGGACGTTAAGAGATCCATCTGCTGCAGCTCAGCACAGAAACACAAAAAGACAAACCTCAGAAGACACTCACTTGATTTGTCCAAGTCAGACTGCTGAAGCATCATATTAACTTCAGATAAGGTTTCATGTATTTTTGCACAAAACAAGGACTGTGGATTTTGTCCAACATCGCTTACATTGGCAGCACGTTAGGAAGGAGTCAGTGTGAACAGGAGGACTCATTACAGCCAGCAAAACCTGGTTCAGTATGCATGTGGGCACCTGACTATTATTATAAGACAGAAAAAATGTGAATCTATCATCTAAGCTTAAAGTGAATTATGAGCCAGTTCCCTGAGGTGCTTCTTATCTAAAAATTCCAGAAGGAGGAAAAGATCCTTCCCTGATTTTTTGCCAAAATGAAGTTGTTTTCAGAGATATTTTAAGTGACAGATGGATGAATTGATCCTGGGGGGGGTTGGACGTAGACACGAATATACGTGCTCTAATTCTAAATGTTTCCTCCTTTAAGCAGAATGCCGTCACTGTTTTTAATTATTGCCTTCAACTTACATCATCACCGCACTGAATAATCAGATCTGTGTTTCTCTGTCAGCAGCACTAAACTCCTGCTGCTGTAAAACAAGCCTGATGTGCTTTAATTGTTAGTTAATATTCAAGACTGCAAACACATATTTAAACTCTGTACGTGACCTCATTCAGACTTTAGCATCTAAAGAGAGCAAAGCAATGCCTCATCCACACCGAGGACATTATGTTTTAGTTTGAGTTGATCTGTTTTTAGAGGTCATCACCTCAGAAACACAATATATATTTAGATGTATGTGCAGGTTTCAGTGAAGCTCAGTGCAGAGATCAGCCTCAGGCTCAGGAGCATCGGGTCAGCGTTTGGTGGGGTGGATCTGGGATTTCCTGCTTTATTCCACTTTTTCAGCCAGCCTTGATTTTTCCTTCGTTAGATGTTTGAAAGATTCATGTAACTTGTTGAGACAAAGTGTTTGGGTGCAACAGAAGCCGGCGCAGGCTTGGTGGAAGTTACAGCCTTCTTACAAACACAAAAGGAGACCTGCATTTAAATAAAGCTTTTCATGAATGCTTAAGTTTCCAGTCATCATAAGACATCTGAGATTATTTGAAATATTTACGGAGGACTTCAGAGAAATGTCCCAGAGCACGCGACAAGCATCTCGTTTGACTTACCGTCTGGAGGAAAGCCGGAGTGGCGGCTGCTGGGACGTTTTTGCTAAATGATCGCGCCTGAAGAGAGAGAGCACAACAAACAGGAATCAAACAAACGGGAGAAAAAAGTAGAAACTCTTCTTATCTGTGGACCTCTCCTCCACACAGAAACACTGGAGCAACAGCAAACAACCCAACTGTTGACGTGTGTTGAGTTTTACCTGATTAAATCTCTGTTCTGTCCTTTCATAAACACATGATTTACATATTGTTCTGTCTTTATTGTCAGACAACCGAACGAGTAAAACCTTTTCATAGCTCAGAAATGGATTTAATTACGGAGCAGATATTTTCTTCACTTTCTTTGTGCGGACTAACAGGAGAGCATCTTTGGAAGCTCAGGTTTGTGCGGACAGAAGGAGAAAACGGAGCGCAAAAGATGCAAATTATTCAGATGTATTTCTCATGTGGACGGACCTGAAGCTAGCTAACTCGCAAGCTACGTTACCAGACCACTGAGACAGCAAACTGTTTTCTTGTCCTGATTTTGTCTCTTTCATTTTCCAGTTGTGTTTGTTTATACTATATATGAAATGTTTTCACAGGAGCCATTAGATGTTCTCATTTCTGGCATAACTTCTGTATAAACTCTGTTCTTTGTAAGTTAATTAGCGGAGCACTTTTCTAATTGACTCACAGTCAGGAGACGACAACATAGAAGACAGTAAACACAATAAACACATGCAGGAGGAAGTAAATCCTCATTTATTGTTTGCACTCAGAATAATCCTGAGCTTGTGCTTTAACAGTTAGGAACATTCCTAATTGGTATAAACAAGGCTCAAATAAAACATGAAGGCTGATGAACGTTTGGGCAGCAGCTTAATGAAAAAAGCCTACAAATCAATGAGGCGTGTAAGTGGAGGCTAATAAATCCTCAAACCAATTAGTTCCAAGCTCATCAGAGCTACATTAGTAAGTTAGCACTAAAACTGTGAGACATTTCCGGGACATTTTCAATTACCCACCGTACTGTGGGTGTAAGCTGAAAAACACTGCATGCCAACGCATCAACTGCCTCTGATGTTCATTTGAATTTTAAAAATGGCTCGCCATTTTGTTCCCGCTGTTTGAGCTCTCAAGAGGTGTTCAAGTGTGTTACAAAACACGAGTGCTGCGGATGGGAGTGATTTTACCTCGTCTCTGAACTGAGCCGTCATTTCAGTCAACAGCTGCTCATGTTGTGAGCTTGTGCAACCTAATTGTACTGTTGTTGTAAAAAAAAAATGTTTTTCAGCTTCTGTGGAAACCCTGAGAGACGATTTAGAGGAAAACTCAAACCAACAGTGAATTTATCCACTAACAAGTACTGTGTGTGTATCGCAGCCTGATATATCTCCATTGTTGTGAAAAATAATCACTGAGCCTCACTGTCACTGGGTGACATGCTCCTTCATCACACTGTAGTTTATTTTGACTCAGTCCCACACAAATACCTGCGAGAGCGCCAAATGTGGATTAATCCCCCCCTTAAAATAGTCCCCAACAAATGCACCATTTCCTCCTGTTTCAGTCACGTTTGCTAAAAACTACAGTGAGCAGCTGTTTTAGGAAATTACTGAGCCCAAATAACTCATTTGTCCTAATTTGACTGGATGATGAAGTAGAAATTGCATAAATGAAGGTGACTTCACTCCCTCAACTCATAATACATTTTCTCAACAGTTTCCTAAATAATCAAAGAGGTATAAAAAGATGATTATATGCACCTACAACATGCCTACATACTTTTGTGTACTTGTGTTCTGGGTCTGTGTTTCTGGTTCGGGTTTGTTTCATCTTTGGAAATCTGAGATATTTCAGACAACAGTGTTCTTCCAACTTTGCATCAACAGTTTGTGTTTGTGTTGGCGATGCTGCACAAAGCCAGCTCCATACTGCGTGTGTGCTTTTAGTGATGCGGCGTAAGTGAGGTACGTACGTGTTGTAGATGTACGTGAGCCTGACTGGCGATGTCGTACGCGACATCCCGGACGTTTTGCTCCCGGCTGCCGCGGATGAAGTCCTCCTGAGAAGCTCCGTGCTGCAGAAACACAGGAACAGGAAGACTTGTGTTGTTTTGGTTGAATTTAACAACAAAGTCGATCTCTCTAGTCAGCTGTGTCCATTTCAGCTCCACTTCACATGAGAGCTGAGGCCTCTCTTTGTTTGAGGCTTAATGAAACGTTATTATTCATGGGGTCACGTAAAATAAGGTATTCCAACATCATCTCAAGAATGACGAGCAGACTGAATTCTAATCATTTCTGTGTAAACCTAAAACCTTTCAACACACGAAATTACATTTCTCAGACCTGCAGGCTGATCACCAACATGAGGCTCGCGGGCGAAGCGCTCTGACCTCATCTCTTTCTCTAACATTCAACAACAATAATGGGACAATTTCTGTTCCAGAAACAATTTCTCCCATTCGTCGAAGAACTGGAGACACTGCCTGAGGCAGAGCTTTCAGAGGGGAAATCATGGAAAAAATGAGGCAGGTAATAATGGAAGGAAAGAAGAGAAATTTATTTTAACAGTGAGTATATCAGAAACACATCACACTGCTCTCCTGGCAATCGTGACCCGACCAATTGACTCACCAACTAACCGACAAAACCATTTATGTACCTGCTGAAAAAATACTCTTTTTTTACAAAAAAATAAAATTAGATTACTGCCAGATTTCTCTTTATAAGACTGGGGCTTTAGCACAGTTACCAACACAACATGAAGTAAAATTAGCACATTAATATGTGATGTGAATAGTGATCCAATAATATACTAAGTTAAGGATTTGAGTGACGTTGTGTTGCAGCCACTGGAGCCCGGCACATAAACCTCCATAAAACCACAACTTATTGTTTTTACACTTTGGTTTTTGTACGGATTAAACAAGCAAGATACAACGTTTTTAATTAGTGAGCTTTAGAGGTGCTGATCCACCTACACACCCCCGTCAGTCCCTCTTTGTGTCCACCCACCGCCTTTCAACCTGTCGAATGTCTCACTGAGGACAAAACACCAAGAAGAAACACACTCTTATTTAACATGAAATGGGGGCGGTGCATCCAAAAGTAAGAAGCTGGAACACTTTCATCTGTCAGATGTGTGTGTGCTTTGTCGTTATTGGCTACAATGACGGCTAATCCACGAATAAAAAGAAAATTAAACTAAAAAGTAAATGAAAAGCGTGTGAGTGTGTTTGTAGTCGTTTGTTTTATTGTCTGTTTGAATGATAGCGGCTCTTCTGTCTGCTTATCGGTTTCTTTTTCCTCCTCGGCTCATATGTGTTCTCACTGTGATTCACCATCGTGCACCATCAGTCGGGTATCGCAGTAAGATTTATTCCATCTGTTGTTTGTCTGCTTTGTCCTGCACAGTTGACTCCTGCCTAATTAAAGAAACGTTACTGTTTCAGTGATGTGTAAGTCAACAGGAGCTGAATGGCTCCTATGTATTTCTGTGTATCCACAGCGCCCCCTTCAGGCAGCAGAGTGCAGGTCATGTGAGGAGAGCGTGCTCGGGAGGCCTCAGGTGAAAAGCGTCATCCTCCAGCTGAAGATTTTAAGGGCAGAGCCTGCGTGCTTCATGCAGCAGCCCAAATACATCTGCACAGTATATACAGCCCCTCCTCCACCCCCTCAGCAGTTTGTTGTTGTCTATGTGGGACAGATGGCCCGGACAAAGGTTGCAAACTGTTCGCGGCATCATTTGTTTATCTGCAGCGTGTATGTATCTCACGCAGGAGGGTTTAAATCTGAGGTTCTCTGCTTTTTGCCATATGGTTGTTGTGTAACGATCCCTCGCTGGTCTGCTGTCAGTTTGTGCTGGATGACGATTTCATTACGGCTTCCACAAGAATATCATCTGACATCATGTCAAAGCCGAGTCAGCCAAACGTGTGAGGGCATGTGTGTGGGACGGCCTCGTGTTAATTGTGGAGACAAAATGCCGACTTTAAACCAGTTGGGTGGGTTCGGAGCGTCACTGCCGTTAAAGTACAGTACTGAGGAGAAGAAGCCTCTAGAGAAATCATCCCCTAAAATAACTCGAGGACATGAGTCTACTGTAGAGATGAGATTATTAGTTGATAAGAGGACTGTCGGTCTAACAAAACAAACAATGTTCGATACTGAAAATGTTGAAAGTTGCAGCCCAAGTCTATTTAAATGACCACAGTTTAAACTTCCATACAAATACATGTTTACATTCATTTAACTTTTCAACAGCAAACATCTCTTACAAATGATTGAGGCTAATAATTAATTATATTTTCACAGAAAAATACATTCTTCTTCACAGCTGAACCGCTTCAGACTAGATCGTCACTGCGGAGCGTCGACTCACCAGCATGCAGATGTCCATAGGCAGGTAGACTCTCCGCCGGCTGCTGTGATAAGGAGTCGCTCTCAGACACGTCACGATCCCCTGAGCTTTACCGATGTGACTCGCCGCGTGGTCTGCATGGATGTCTTTCAATCCTGCAAGAATAAAACAAACTGTTTTTAAGACTCACTATGCGAGCTCTCCCGTTGGAGCCTGGTTTTTCCTAACCTTCTTAATATATTCTAATTTGAAAATAATATAACTAATCAGTAGGAAGGGCACAGAATGTGGCACACCTAACCACGGAGAGGTGAGTCAGCAGCCTCACCTGTCCTTACCTAAACACTCCAGCAGCAGGTAAATCAAGGAGGACTGTGTGTTCTCTGAATACGCCTCCAGCTCCTGCAGGTTTCTGTAGGCTCTGTCTTCCAGATCCTTTTCCTGGTGCAACACACAGTTTTGATGATTGTTCATTTTCAAAATAACTTTGTTAATTACACTAAATGGTAACTTATTAGTTTACAGTTAGTCTTTATAGAAAGTTGTTTCCCAGGTTTGTGCAGTCTAGTCCCTTAACACAAGGCATCGTAACTTTAAACGAGACATTGTCTGAGGCCTGAAGAAGTCCAGTGAAACAATCCAGTATTTCATCAGAAAATTAGACAAAAGACTGAAAATATTCATTATTATCATTATTATTCATCAGTGACATCAGGAACATATGCATTCTCTTATCAGGATAAATATGTGCTGCAGCAAGGTGAATTCAAACGTGTCTTACTCTCTCTGTTATGATCCTCAGCAGCCATCTCTTCGTCAGGTAATGTTTCCTCACCGCCTGCAAAACAGCATCCAGGCTGTTAATCAGCTGACGTGCAGCAATTAGTCACATTAATTAATGTGTTGTCCCTCAGCTTATTATGAGGCACAGAAATAGCCTGTATGGCACCTTTTAAACTCAGATATTTCTGATGGTGCTTCCTCTAATGTTTCTTGTCTCTACAATAAACACATTTTCTTTAGTAACGCCACATCCTGTGACACAGTCTTTGCTTGTGTTAGTACGTTTCTGTCAGCTCCTCTCAGATTACTCCGGAGCTTTTGAAACCAAACATCTGATTTGACTGAATGTTCTGCCCTCTGTAGGTCGATATCTACCCTCCACAGCTCGGCGCTGACTGGCTGGTTCGGAGGCTCGTCTCTATAGATTTCTTCTATGGCCGTCTTCCAGAATTGCATTCGCATCAAACCAATGGTCTTCTGGGAAATGGAGTCCTTAACCTTGTGGAGAAACAAATATAGGAAGGCACCTGTTTGACAAGCTAGCATAAAAAATGATTGGGAAGAGAAATGACACTATAACACTATATATATTTATTTTAAATCCCAAGCTTTTACTTAACGCTATTATTATTATAGCAACAGCTGTAGAAACAGTAGTAGTAGTTGTAAAAACAGCAGTATTATGAATCATTCCCCTTCCAGCCTGGCTGGAGGAACACCTGCCTGTGCCAGTTCCACATTAAAGGCTCTCAGAGCCAAAGAGGAGCGCCGCACCTCCTCTGGGAGGAGGAGGGAGGACACGAAGCCGTCATAGTCTCTGGACCTGAGGAGGAGGAAGACATGGAGGACAGACTGAGGAGATGCAGTTGATGCCAATCTTCTAAAGTTATAGTTCCATTATAAGTACATCTGATGTATAGGTCCACACACATAATAAACCGCATTTGTTTTCTCAAAAACACATTTCAAGAGCGAGAAAACAAATGTCATACTGAGGATTTTCATGGATTTCACCAACTTGTGAAGCGAGGTCAATGTTTGTGTCAATTCTTACTGAACACTGACTGAAAAGACAAAAGGTAGCTAGTGAACTCATTTCTAAATATTTTAACGAGTTTTTAAAGTTGAAACTTAATTTAAATACAGGCTTCTTGGTCAGCTAGAGGGAGCCGAACTGAACACAGAACACAAAACATTTAGAGAGCATACTAAGACTTTGGAATATATTATTAGTGATATGAATTCTTGCGTTGTCTACATGTACACTGGATCTTTCGATAGAGTCTGGTGTAGCGTTGTCTCCCTACCTAAAAAACTAAGTACGTTTTACTTCAAAATGTTGTAGATTATGCTCTTATAGGATTGTTAGACGTCTTTAAACTAGGGGCCGGACATAATTCAGCTGTCACATCTACTTTGTCAATGTAGCTGAACTGAACTTCAGCTAGCTTGTGCAGTTAGCAGTGCGGACAGTCAGACCCACCTGACCAGATCCAGACAGTACTTTTCATTGAGCTGGGAGTCTGCTGTCGCGCTGGTTGCCGCTCGCACACTCCGTATAAACACACTGTTGGGTGATATTCTGTGAAGAGCGTGATACAGCGAGATTTTACTGCTTAATAATCCATGTTTAGCACTGACTCCAGCTGCCATGTTCCCCTTCAACTTTCACCCCTACCTTGTGTCACATTGAAAACATTCCCCCGGCCAGCCGACAGCGGCAGACTTTGCTTTGAAGATCTGCCGAAACATCTGCCGATAAGTTTTAAATCCTCTGTTGACACAAACGTGCCTGAAGAATGTAATATAAAAGGATCAAAAACGGTAAATGTGTTAGATATTACGTCAAAATCACACAAAATAAATGCGGGTGAAGAACACAATCGTTAGCTATAATACCGGAAATTGGATGATACTGCTGCCAAAATAAGAGCAGGAAATATTCTAAAATTAGCTCACACATAAAAATAAATGAGATCTGTTGTATTTTTTATATTTTTCTTTCTTTTGGGTGTAATAGAGACTAAGGTCAAACACAAGACAGATTAGTTGTTGTGTAGTTTAATCGCTGGTTTGTCTTTTTATTTTGAAGTACCACCGGAAAAGGCTACTGTGGTGTACTTTTGTTACTTCACAACGTTTCAACCTCAACTGACAGAGGAGAAGAAGGAGGGGGGGGGGGCGCTTTATTTCTTTCAGCTTTATTATTTGAGCGTTTTGCCCCCTGCAGCGTCTTTCTTTACTTGGTTTTAAGATCTGAACATAAAGACATTATCCCACAACGTCTGCCACCTGCTTGTAGGACTGACTTAGACTGTCTCAAGGTGTCACCTGATGTCTGCTTTCCAAAATCAAAACTGTAAAATAATTAAAATAAGTTTAAAAAGATAGATGATGATCTTTTAAAAGGATACTTTAAGGATAAGTGTTATAAGCATACTGTTTCCTTACATGTTTGCTGTACATGATGATAACAGGGCTGACAAACTAATGTGGGTGTAACTGTCGCGGAATGTGGAAAGAATCCGGAGCAGCAAGAATTAAAAACTCAAACCAGTCAGCGACCAGTCAGTCAGTTAGAGACAGAAGTCTGTACAGAGAGGACCCCAACACCCGCCGTCCATCACCTCGAAGCTGGTACCCGGGAAGCTGGTACCCGAACCCCCGTAACCATGGTAACAGCCCTAGCGACGCGCCGGTGTGTGGGGCTCTTGCTGCTGAGTCTCCAGGGCTGGCTGTTGGAGGGTGAACGGCTGCGGTGAGATGTTAGCTGCTGCGAGACAACATGACTGAAGTGTAAAACTCATTAACTCTTCTTTGGTTTTCTTCTCAAATGTGAGGATTTTCTCTCTAACATGTAAATATAAACCAAAAAACAAACAAACAAGGTGTCAACTTCGGCACGTGGCACTTATGATGGCCATTTTCACAATTTTCTGACATTTGGTGAAGAAAATGATAAATCGACCAAATGATGGTTAAGGTGGTAAGTTAGTCCTTGTGTCATTGAAATACAGAAGACAACTTAACTGCGGTCCAAATATTGCTGACAATATCAGTAAGAATATTATAATAAAGATTTAGATCCTGGACCATTCAGGTCTGGCCTGTAAAAATGACTCTTTACCACTGCGGACCTTTTAAAAGTAAGGAAATGATGAAGAACATCGTCCACAGACAAACAGCATCAAACAAGAGACATAAAGAGAGATACACTAAGGCTGTTGATTCATTGGAGGATTATTCTCTTGATTAATAAATTATGTTTGTGGTTTATAAAATGTTAGAGAATAGAGGGAAAATGACAATGACAATTGAAAGTCCAAGGTGGTGTCTTCAGATGTTTTGTCCCCCAAAGTGATTCAGTTTGCAAAGAAATAAAACAGCAAATCTTCACATTGGTGAATCTTTTTTGCTTAAAAATTGCTGTTTAAATAATTATCCAAGTAGTTGCCGATTATTTGTCTGTCGATTGACTGATGGTTTAATCGTTTTCATCCGACCCCTGCAGTCCTGAGACTTCCACTCACTGCAGATCACTTTGAAACAAATCAGTTTGTAAAAAGTGTATAAACGTGTGATGTAAATTTCTCTCCACAGAGTCTTTGCAGATGATGACGTTCTGCTGCCATACGCCCAGGGCCACGGCCCCTCCCACTCTCATCGCCACGTTAGGGACTGCCAGTCTGTGGTCCATGCCAAGACGACGTATGAGACCTGGCCTTCCAGTAGCCACGATAGACTCCCAGTGGCCGAGTCGACTGTCTTCATATCAGACATGTCAGGCAGCCCGGGCAGGCCCCGCTGGGTCTATGGTCAGTGATGGAGTCAGGTGATGGAGTCAGGTGATGGAGTCCCTGCTGGGAGATAAGTGGATTAAGTGTTTCAATGTCATCTAATCTTGAAGCATCACTGTCTCCAGGTCACATGGCGGTGGTTCACGACCCGCTGAGGACGCTGTCAGTGTTGGAAGCAGGCGGGCCGGGCGGCTGTGAGAAAAGCCACAGGGTGACCGTGGAGGAGACGGCTGTGGCTGCTGGGTGTCTGTACGCCCAGAACGCCGGCTTCTTCAACACCACCTCTGACCAGTGTCTGGGCAACGTGGTGAGCGACGGCAGGATGGTGAGGGACAGTGCGGGGGTGCAAAACGCCCAGTTTGGCATCAGGAAGGACGGCAGCCTGGTGTTCGGGTAAGAGAAGTAAAAAGCGGCACATAAAGGGGAAAATTATAAGATGACAAAACCTTAACTGTCCCTCCAGGTATCTGTCACAGGAAGACGTTCTGGACCAGTCCAACCCGTTCGTCCAGCTGGTCAGCGGTGTGGTGTGGCTGCTGAGGAACGGAGAGGTTTACATCAACCAGAGCCTGAAGGCCGAGTGCGACAAGTTAGTGGACCAGGGTAAATCCTCACACCTGGAAGTTTACTGTAGTGACTGGTCTGCAAGGAAAACACACTTTCACTGACAGCAGATTTCAGCCAAGTTCAGTGTTTCTGACGGTGAAGTCATTTTTCACTACGGTAGAACAGTTTGCTCAACCTCCAGTTTTAGATCTGCTGTCATCGATCGTCGTCCAAGGACACAAAAACAATATTTCACATTTTCTTTTCATTTAAAGTCATGTGAAGTAATGAATGTTCAATTTGCCATCACAAGATCTGACCTCAGATCAGTCATACAGATACTCATGGGAGACAAAAACACAAAGAGTAATTTGGGCATGAATTTACAAAGGCTTCACGTCTTCAGATGTCTTGTTTCATCCGACCAATCGTCCAAAATTCAAAGATATTCAGTTCTTTGATATAAAACAGAGAAAAGCAGCAAATGCTCGTATTTGAGAAGCTGAATCCAGAGAATGTTTGACATTTTTCTTTGATGAATAATTAGATGAGTGATTCAGTTTGTGTAGTTTGTGTAGTGGTGTCTCATTTTAAACAGTGGACAGCTTGTGTGGAAGTCCAGTGCTGCCAATATTGAAATCAAATACACATTTAAAATTAAATTGAATGTAAAATAGAATTTTGGAATATTTATTTTGTGTGTTTTACTGTTGAATCTGAATAAAAAATACTTCTTTCATGTTCTGACAGAGGTGTTCCGCAATTTTGTGGACGTGCTGTCAGGGAGGACGGTGGTCGGTCACGACGCAGGCGGCAACCTGGTCCTGTTTCATGTGGATGGACGGACGGAACAAAGAGGGTAACATTGATTTCTATTGTCTGTGTGCTGGATGAGCCTCAGTTACTGACAGTGTTGACAGGTGTTCATCTGTCCTCCTGGCTTTGCTCAGTCAGCTTGTTCTAGGTTGTACATATGAAACACGCACCTAGTAGAAGCTCTGCAGCCCATAATAACATAACATTGTTGGTATTTGAGCAGTATGAATCTCTGGGAGGTGGCAGAGTTCCTGAAGAAAAACGGGGTGATCAATGCTATCAATCTGGACGGAGGCGGGTCTTCCAGCTTTGTGATCAACGGCACATTGGCCAGCTACCCACCTGACATCTGGTGAGCTTAGTTCAACTGTTCTGGACATGTGTGTTCAAAGGTAAAGGGTTTTTACCACTGTTGTCTTTTCATGCTCTCCACCCAGTAAACCAGACAACAGGTGGCGCTGTGCTCGGCCCGTCTCCACCATCCTGTGTGTTCACCAGCGGCGCTGCCAGCCGGCGAACTGCAGCGGACACGGGGACTGCGTGGACGGACGCTGTCGGTGTCAGGAGGGCTGGCGGGGGGCCGCCTGTGACTCTCTGGTGTGTCAGCCGCCAGCCTGCGGCCCTCATGGAGTCTGCACCGCCAGTAAGTGTGAAGGTGGAGCTCAGCTGCAGCAGGTGCTTCGTTGCCTTTAAGGTTGGAGTTAAGTAAGAAGGGAATGTTTGTTTGTAGCACCAAAAATGGAAAGAGAGGTTTGAAAGTCAGTAATCTCATGTTACTGGACAGTCAACTGAAAATAGATGAAGCAAAATCTGAATTATTGTCTCTTTAATTTTGCCCCTTTTCATTCCAAACTCTCCCTGAGTTTTGCTCTTTGATGAGTGGACAAGAATTATCTTTATAATTATAAACTATTGAAACACCACCGCATGCACATATACACACATGCAGTATAAGCATGCCTTGCTTTATGACTACAGGTGTATAAAGTCCGTCTGTCTGTCTGTCTGTGTTGCAGATGGATGTGTCTGTGCTGCTGGATGGAGAGGAAAGAACTGCAGCCAAGGTAACACACACACACACACACACACACACACACTATTACTATTCTGGGTAGATGTTTTCAGAGATTTGGTCATTTGGATGTAGATTTTTGTAGATTGATAGTAAAGTGTAAAGTATTCCTCAGAGGTCAGAGTTACATGTTCTGTAATTTATTTTTACTTTTTGAAGCGCCACCTCTCATCAGAGACATTTTTTTTAAATTCTTTAATCGAATCTTTATTCAATGATCTTTAACCAGAATTACAATCATCATTTTAAAAGTGTAATTTCTTGTCACTTCTCTTTACCAACTGCATCTGATAAATGAGTAAACGCATTAGCTTCCAGACTGTGCATTAAATCACCTGAGATGACCCTCTGTGTCTTTTCTCTTCTTTCTCCTTGGTAAAGAGTGCGTGCCAGGTTACTATGGTGACGGCTGCAGACACACCTGCATATGCTTCAATGGAGCTTTCTGTGACCACGTGGACGGACGCTGCACGTGTCCCCCTGGTTTCCACGGCAAATTCTGTGAACAAGGTTTCTTAACGCAGTGACCAGAGAAATATCGTTTTTAAAATGTCATCATCGGGGCTTTTAATATGAAAGGATGCTAATAGAATGACATGTGTCTCTGTCTGTCAGTGTGTCCTCCTGGTTTCCATGGTCTGTCCTGTGCTGAGAAGTGTCAGTGTGATGGCCAGTGTCCATGTGACCCGCTGACAGGAAGCTGTGCCTCTAACAGCGACAGCAGATTGCACAGAGGTAACACTCAAGAGACACTGAACCACATCTGTCTGACAGCTGGAGGTACAGCTGCGTCACTTTACTCACAGTGTTGTTCTCCTGTCGTCCACAGCAGGTCAATGTTTGGCTAAACAGATGTTTACATTATGGAGACAACAGGAAGAGGTTTACAGAGACGAACCTTATCTAACAGAGTAAGTTTCAAAGGTCAAAGGAGTCATGATGGATTCTGTATGTGACTGTGACATCTTTTAAATTCTGACACAAGTTTTAGAAAAACAAAACATGGCGTGAACGACCAATAACAGGACCCGGACAAAGGTACTGTCCAAATGATCTCAGCAAAGTGCTGCTCCGCCACAGACTTTTTAATTACAGAGATCACTGTAGCTGCCATGTAATCAGTGTAACCGTTTTGATATTAATTCAGTTTCAATCTAGATTACTTCAGTATGTTTAGCAGAGACATCGGCCTGATTTCATTTGGTGTGTTGATTCTTCAAAACAGAAACACAGCTAGTTAACCAAACGAGTTCCTCTGTCTGATTATTCATATTAACCACGTCATAGTGTATATATATATATATACTGTGTACGTCAGAAACATGTTGTGACCCTGGAAAGCCATTAATGCTTTGTAAAGACTTTTAAAACGTCCCTCTCTCTCTGCAGACAAACATGGCTGATAATCACCGTCACACTGGCCTCTCTGCTGCTGATCCGACTGGTGGTTCACCTCCTGCGGGCCAGTCGGAGATGGACTTCGGTTATTCCCACACACTCGTTCCACTGAGCGACGCCACCGGAGAGCTGCTGCCTGCCAACTTCCCTCAACTTCACTGATACTAACAGCTGATTTCACACTGCAGCTGTAATATAAAGGAAGACAAGAAAAACTGGATTGGATTTGATTGGCAGATGCTCAATATTAAGACTCAGATTGGGATTAGGAGAAAGAAATGTGATCAGGACTTCCCTACTTTTAACTGAGCTCCAGTCATCGAAACTGTGCCATCGTCATCAGTCACTATTATTGTAATCATCTTTTGGATCATATCTTTTGGAAAGATTTTGGTCAGAAGTTGGAAATATTAAGTGGAATCTTTTGAAATCCATCTCTGTCTCTGAGACGAAGTGTTTGCTTTTCATGCCACTTTCAATTCCACCAGATCTCAGAGGAACATATTGTATTTTATATTTCACATTTATCTGGCAGCTTTAGTTACTACTTACTTTACAAATTAAACGTTTGCATAAAGATGTTTTATTATAAATGAAACTACCCAAAATTATTTGGCAACTGTTTTTGGTGTGAAACCATTTCCTGGTTCCAGCTGTTCAGATGCAGATGTGCTGCTTTCCCTCTGAATGCTGTTAATAATTGTGACGTCTTGTTAATAATGTGGAGCTTTGTGAAGGCGTCACTTTGGGCTCTGGGTCATTGTGACCAAACGATCGATCCATTAATGGAGAAAATAATCAGCTGATTCATCCACAGTGAACTAATAATCATTAGCTGATAGTTCAGAATGAGCTCCACCTCAACTCCAACAGTAACATCCTGCTTCACATTAATGAGGAGGAATAATCCTCTAATGACAGAATCTATAACAGGAGGACAGACACAGGGGGACAGTCACAGGAGGACAGTCACAGGAGGACAGACACAGGGCAGACATAGGGGGACAGACACAGGAGGACAGACACAGGAGGACAGACACAGGGGACATCTGACTGCTGGAAGACTTTAAGGACAGTTCACTGATTATACTTTTATACGTTTACCTAAGAAAGACATCATTGCATGACTTTTAGCTTTACATGATGTTGTCTGACTGCATTGAGCTCCGCAGGCTAATTATTTCAATATAAAATGAGGTGGAGAGAAAATTCAATGAATTAACTGTTTACATTCCAGAACACTTCATATTAATTTACTTTGAATAGTTTTATACTTTGATCCTTGAGGCTGATTGTAATTGTGTGCTTTATTATTTTACATTTATACCGTGTATAAAAGACACAACTGACGTTTCTATTAAGTTCTTCTCCTCATTCCGTTTATTCACGCGCGCGTCAGTACAGGTGAAGGACAGGTGACAGGTGGCTGTGTGCCGTCACAGACAGACACACGTGTACGTACACGTATCTACATGTATGTACACGTATCTACACGTATGTACATGTATGTACACGTATCTACATGTACGTACATGCCACGCGGAGACAAAAGTCAGGAGTGAGTGACAGTCATGTGACCGCACAGCGTTAAGGTACTACATTACGTCAAAAATACCGGAAATTGTCGATGTTTATTTCAAAATAAAAACATAATTTAAAGGAATATTCTGATTACAAAATACAATTACAAATGAAAAATGGATATGAGAAGAAACAAGTCTTTTTAAAATGGTCTTTTCTTTCATTTCTTAAGAAATGAAAGCTACATTAACATTTAATTACATAAGAAATCATTATTTTTATATTTTATATTTACCTAAGTTTGTTGTCAAGGGTTTGTCTGTGTATACATACACATATTCTATGGAGGCCATGACACCTCAATGCACCGCAACATAAGAAAACACATGTAAAAAGACAAAAGAAGAAAACATCTTCACCGATTTGATAACAGTGAGGATTTGTGGGGAACTTCTGGCTCCAACATTACAACTGTAACCACTAACCACTAATGTAAGAATATACATATGGCGAGTTAAAGGGCCCCCATGGAGGAATACAAAATTGCAATAATAAAAAAGACGACATTTATCGGACTTTGTTACTTTTTAAGTAAAAAATGTTACTCAAAATGACAGTATTAAGTAAAGAAAATGTATTTTTGTAATTGTTAGTAAATTAGTCAAAAACGAGGTATCTCATAATTTTGACTCAAGCTTTTTCATAATAGCTAACCTTTTTCCCATTACCTGGGAATGGGCTTGCATTAAAACATTTTTATACATACAATATCTGATTTGGCTCAGACTGTCCGCCGATACGGCATTTATTTTGTAAAGGAACCGGAAGTGATGTGCTATATTCTGTTTACTTTGACGCTGCGTGCTAGCTGGATGATGCGGGGACCAGCAGGAGGAGAGGGGAGTTTGGCAGGCTAGTTTTCCTCCTCTTATGGCAGCAGTCTCGGTGAAATGTCCGTTTGTGTGGCTGCTGCTGTGGCTCTGCGTCCGGCTATCCGAGACCACAAACACCCGGTAAGACCGCTGGTTCCTGTTTTAGCTAGCCGCTAATGTTAGCCTGCTAGCTGTTAGCCGAGCCTAAAGATTTAGAGAAGTCTGTCCAAACTTGTTTCTTTTCCTTGTAAGTGACAGTTATGCTAGCTGTCTAATGGTGTTTCTTTGGTGACATTTACACCTATAATGACACAGTGTTTTCCTGCCAACACACTGAGTACACAAACTCATGCTAACATACCTTAACTTGCCAGCTGTTGAGCAACAGCGTCCAGTTTTTAAACTCTTATCAGAGTTGTTGAGTTCAGAGTTCACAAATTTGACTGACCGACCTCAAACACAATAAGGCCTTTATTCCCCTCGTTTGACCAAACATAAAAATATGACTTGAATAACAGTTGTGGCTAGTTTGATTACATCTGTCACATTGATAACTTTCAGTGCATTTCTTTCTTTCTGTGTCGTAATGATTTTAAAGGCAGGTAACATTTGTTTAGACCAAACTTTCAGTCACAAGATGAGACCTTTCATCACGTTTTGGTTTCATTCTTCAGGGAAACTGACAGTCTCTGTGAAACTGTTGCTGCTGTTGGACACTTTGGCCACAGGGCGACGCTGTTTGATCACACATCTGCAGTCACTGCAACAAAGCCTGAAACAAAGAAACCGCTCCACGAACATCATAAAATGATTATTCATTGTATGAAATAAAAACATTTATATTTAGCCTTGTAGTAGAGACACTATTTCACACATCAAATGCCACATATTTAATGAGTGTGTTTATTATTTAGGCTGTCATTACTAATTATCATTGATCACAAGACGATTAATATTAAAACTAAATTTTAAAAAGTGTTCTAGTTTTAAAATTGCACAAAGCAGGAGCGTAGGCATGCAGCTGACGCTAAAACAGTCTGCCAGGGAAGTTTGTCCAACTCGCTTGCGTTTAAACAACAAACTAAGGAACAGTCTAAAAACAGGACTGTATCACAGTGTTCCCATATGTTTGTATGCTTTGTTTTCTACTGTACAGTTAACAAATCTCTCCTGTTTGTGAATGAAATAAAGTAAATGAAACATAGAACTCATGTACAGAAAACAAATCCTCAGCAAAGGAAACTCGTATATCTACTTCTCGGAACAGACGTACTCTCAAAACGAACAGTATTGAGAGCAACTGCATTTCTCAAGAGTGGCTTGGTTTGTGTAAGAAATTCACAAATGCAACAGCCTACTTTGCATAGAGAACAAACTTACACCCAAAATATGGTGAAAGTAAAAACAATCAACAAATAACTGTAATATGAACAACACTAAAAGAAACATAAAGGAGATGAAGTGAGAAGAAGCTGATGTTATGTATAACCCCATGCCTGACCTTGGCCCTGAGGCAGTCATGTCATGCTACACACACTATGTGGCCTTGACATTGCATAACAGTTGACTCCTCCCCCCCCCGTGAGGACCTCAGCCTGACTGTTTGTGTGTTTGCCATTTTCAGTTCAGTAAATGATAAATTGACTGCATTTAGTGCTTTTAGTGCAAGCACTACTAGTCGATCGACAGGAAATAATCATCAACAGTTCTGATAGTCGAGCCAAACGTTTTGTACTTCCGATTTGCTGCTTTTTCTGTTTTATCATATATAATAATATTTATAAACTGAATATCTTTGGGATTTTGACTGTTGGTCAGACAAACTAAGACATTTGAAGACATCAACTTTGGCTCTTGGGTCTTGTGATGGCCATTTTTCACTATTTTAGACGATTATTGTAAGAAATAATCAAGAAACAGAAAATAATTTAGTCGAAGCCCTAAACCAGATCACCACACAGGTGTTTTTCTAAAATGTGTTTTGAAGTATGTTTCGTTGATTGAGCAACATCCTTTCGCTGCAGAACTACAGGGCACAACAAGTTCACGTGGGAAAAATCACTCGTTATCTTCAATTCCTGTCAAATGCATCGGGGGTATTTTTCCAGTTTTGACGTCTCAGAGCCATGTTTAGTTTGACCTTGAAAAATATTAATAACAGTAGGTAGTTATTTGCAGAGAAGCTTCTCATTTAATGCAACACATTTAGTGTCATTATTTTCAAAGTCGGTCGGGATAAACGTCCAGATCATTGTTGTCTCGACATTTTAAAGTAGCATTTTGTCACAAACAAGGGAGCCCACCTCCAGGACTAACAGGTGTTGAACGTGAGGAGGGATATTGACGTGTAGAGAAACATGTTTTTACCCTCGGAGAGAAACCACAGCTCAGCTCTTTAGAAAACACATTCCTTCATGTGATGAAACCTGATTTGACCAACGGAGGCTGTGTGACGAAATCTACCCCAAAGAATGAGTCCACATGGAGACTGAACCAACATAGGATTTATTTATCAACACTAAAAACATATTTTTGCTCCGACAGCATCCCCCAGAGGATTTGAGTAAAGTTATTCTTTCAGCTCTTTCAGAATGTGGGAATGTTTGTCTTCCATACAGCGAGTCAGCAGATATCGCAGGTCGGTGTGTTGAGGGCATCAGAGGCTCATTATTTTGGGTTTTTTTTTTACTTTTCGAAAACTTTTGTGCAACAAACAGATATTCAATTTACACTTACAGAGATGTAAAACAGTGAAAAGCAGAAAACCCTCACATTTGAGAAGCTGGAAACAAATAATTGACTCAGATGGTTTATCTTGTACCAAAATGTTTCTTGTTGATGGACTAATTGATTCATTCTTTCAGCACTACAATGAGGGACTGGTGCACAGTTACAAACGTAGAATTTTATGAGCTGCATTTTACTTCATTCTCTCTCCTCATAGAGTCTCTATGGACGATGACGTCCTACTGCCGTACGTCCACGGCCACGGCCCCTCCCACTCTCACCGCCATGTCAGAGACTGTCAGGCCATCATTCATGGCAACACCACGTATGAGAGCCGGCCCTCCAGTAACCACGACGGGCTGCCGGTGGCCGAGTCCACGGTGTTCGTATCGGACGTGCCGGGAACTTCCAGATGGGTTTACGGTCAGTGATGGAAGTTACAGGAACACAAAATAACTTTATTGACAAGCGCTGGGAGTTTAAACTGATAGTCTGTGTTGAACCTGGATCTGATCATTGATGAACCTCTGAGTTATTGATCCCTCTGATCAATTTATGCAAACTGATATAAAAAGTGTTCACAAGACACGGGAATCATCTTTCAGCTACAGAAGTGAATAGTCTGGGTTGAAAGTAGTAAAACTATTAAAGTAAAACTACCACACTGTGTCTTTAACTAGATACTGATTAAACACCATTTGACAATGAACAACATGCTTGTGTGATAGTTGAGTCGCTTTACATTTTAATTCAGATTTTTTGTGTTTTGAAGCAGCAGAATCTATTTCATCTCATCTCATCGCGTCTTTGTTCCCAGGTCACATGACCGTGGTCCACGACCCGCTGAGGACGGTGTCGGTGTTGGAGCCGGGTGGGCCAGGCGGCTGCGAGATGAAGAAGACGGCCTCGGTGGAGGAGACGGCCGAGGCTGCCGGGTGTCTGTACGCCCAGAACGCCGGCTTCTTCAACACAAAGTCAGAGGAGTGTCTGGGCAACGTGGTGAGCGACGGCAAGATGGCGAGGGACAGCGGCGGGGTGCAGAATGCCCAGTTTGGAATCAGGAGGGACGGCACCCTGGTGTTCGGGTAAGAGATCCAGCTGGGATCCAACTCCAACCATGACCCCAATATAAAAGAGCCAGTTCACCCTAATTATAAAAACCATGTTCCCTGTAATAGTAAAACCAAAACTATCTGCATGACTTGATACCACTAGAGGTAAGTGAGAAAACACGTAATGACCCCTTAACTATTTATAAACTAAGTCTCAGTTTGGGGCAAAAAATGGAACATGAAATTGTGGCTGTCACCATAATATTTTCTCCCGGAAACAGGTTTACTGAGGTTTACTACATTTTCCATTTCTCATCAAACACCTGTTATGTGGCTGGCTTCTAGGACACTTTCATGAATGCATAAAAATCTTAAAACCAAAGACAAATAACGTGAACCAGTTGTTACGTAAGGTAACTCCTTGCTCGTGCTGTAGGTTGAACATCCTCCGAGTTGAGACCGTAGGCTGAAAGTGACGCAGCTGCTGGTTGAATCCCTTGTTAAATAAACAAATTGTTATCGTTGGATCAGTAGAAGTGAATGGGTTTACCTCCGCAGTCCAAGCTATCATGACCCCGTCCTTAGTTTCCTTCCTTTGTGGCAGTCGACCGGCCCAGTTCGCCCCGTGTTTCACCCTGACAAAGACTAATGGTGCTCAGTCAGCAGTTCATTGACAAAACTACAAACAAAACTTGAATTGAAAGAAAGGGGAGTTTTGGAAACTTCAGTCCTCTGTAGCGGTTCTTTTCACGTTAGTCGATCACTACCACCTGTTCACCACCCTCTCACTTTTCAGTCTCTTGTAAACACCTGCATCGGCCCACTCACCAAATCCAACAGCCAAAATAAAGCGGCACATTTAAAGTGCCGTCGCTGCAGTTAACACGTTGCTCATGTTGGTTTTATTACCAGAGAAAATCCAGACTCTTCATCTGGGAACTGTGTCCCAAAGCTGGCCGAATATTGACGTGTCATATTGGCACTCTGACCCCACGTGTACATGTGCACCATTTGTGTACAACCTTAATTGATTAGATCAGTAATACTTAAAGTGTTTTTCACAGTGGTCATGGACTCTGTGCTGACGAAGCCAAATACTGTTTTTCTCAAAGCACTAACCACCGAAGCTGCCAGATTACAACAGTCAGCATACCAACAGCTTTTATTTTGATAGGGCACGGGCCACCGTTTTTATCATCAGTGTTGGAACGTGTCTTTCAGCAGTCAGAAACTACATTTTGCATAAACACCTGACCTCACATTTCTGAAATATCATCTCTCCTCACGCTTCGCTGCGCCGCCGGCCTCCTCTCAGGTTTGTCTGAAGTAAAACCACATTTGCAGTTTAGTAACTTCCTGTTTACACGGACCAGTGACTTATAACCTCTGGTTCAGTTTAATGAACTACTCAAAAACAACCCACAGATGACTGACTGATGAGAAACAACGAGTGAAACTTTCAAAATAGGCTGCTGATAGATAATTCGATTGATAAGTAATTCCTTGAATCCTTCCCAAGGATAGAACTGGATATTTATAATACCGTAAGGTAACTTTAAGGTCACCACATAAACAAACACATGTGCTCACACAGTTTATCTGTGAAGCATGAAAAAGTCAATTTGACTTGTTTGTTTGATACCAGAGGTCAGTAGTCCACGGTGCAACAGTCTGTGTGGGTGAGTAAATCAAGCTCAAATAAAATAAACATCAATATACCACACACACACACACACACACACACACACACACACCTGCTTGGTCCTTGAAACATGTTGACAGTCAGGCTAATAACACACCTGCCTCTAATTTGATGTAGAACATATTGCTTCACCCGCAAAATACCAACTTTTGTCCTGGTGTGATGCAACAGCTGTGTTTACACCTCCTAGTAAAAGTGAGCCATTCACATGTGGCACAGACCAGATATGAAGTAGAAATATAAAGTAGCATAAGATGGAAATACTCAAGTAAAGTACAAGTGCCTCATATTTGTAGTTAAGTACAGAACTTAGTCACTAATTATTTTGTCATTCGCCTTTTTGTATTTATGACCTCTGTATGTAAAAACACAGCTAACATCACCTCATTAATGTTATTAGCTCCTGGTATCAAATTCAAAATGTCTGCTGTGAAAAAGGCCTATGGAAAACAAGCTGGTTTAGTGTCATCTAAGGTGAGTGATGTCGAGATAAAAACTGAGCCTCGTTGTTGTGCAGAGGTCTAAACGTCAGACCAGGACGCTCATTAACGGCTGGTGGACTTTATTGCCATTAAAACAAACCTTGTTGACTTGCTGAGCTCACAGTGCAGGACAGCATATTAAAATACACAAAGTACCATCAATACCAGTTTGCCAGCTAGTTTCACTCTTTTACCAGACAGACACTGTAGTTGTATTTCAGAAGAAGCTCTTTTGGCCGGTGGATCGGGCTGTCATTTAAGGTTAGGTAATATAAGGTAAGGTGATTCCTCACCCTGAGCTGAGGTTACAATATAGGAGTAAAAATAACAGCAGGTCACAGCGGTCAGAGTTATGTAACTGCAGCTGTGCCATCACATCAGCTGCCAACACATCAGAACAACTGGAGTTGGGTTAAAGTTGTCAGAATAAGAGACGCAAAGCTGCAGTGTGACCTGACTGAAGGAGCAATTGTTTTAACAAAATACCATATGTTTATAGTGAGTACGTTAATTCGTGTTCACCATCTTAGTTTAGCATGTCCCCCTTCCTTTCACCCAGGTATCTGTCACAGGAAGATGTTCTGGACCAGTCCAACCCGTTCGTCCAGCTGGTCAGCGGTGTGGTGTGGCTGCTGAGGAACGGAGAGGTTTACATCAACCAGAGCCTGAAGGCCGAGTGCGACGAGACTCAGGAGACAGGTACATGCTGTGCACTCAGTAGACCTTCCTGTTCCTCGGGGGTTATGATCGACTGTGGATCAGGAGGTAAAGCAGGTCGTCTGCTCCACATGTCGAAGACACTGAACCCCACATTGTTCCCAGTGGTCAGACCAGCACCTTGGGAATCACCAGAGGACCCACAGATACAATGATATTAAACATACCATACGATTTTAAACATATTGCGATAACATATATTACGATTTATTAACTTTTTCCAACTGCATATTATGTCCCCAAAGGAAAACTTTGTCAACATCAGTTTTATCAAATAAGATAAAGTCTGTTTGTCTCATTTCAGTCATTTTTATTGGAGTAAACTGGGATTGTCAAGCAGACAGAGTGACCAACACTGTCATAAACGTTGCGTGCACCTGACAAACTCTACATAGTCTGACTTAACTGAATGCCAACGTGTGTGGACTACTGTACTGTCACAACAATGCAACTTGTACAAGAAGTAATGCGGCCCCTTTCAGCCACTTTGTATTTGCAAATGAATCGTTTATGAGGATCGATATAATATTTCCACGCAAAATATCACAATGCTGTGTCGGTTTTTCTCCCAACCCTATAAATGCATCCTTTCCACTCCAAGATAAAGTTAACCTATTGTATTAACAGGTGAATTTCAGGGCATAGGTTGCCATGGTGACAGACACTGATTGTCAATAAACCTGGTTTCTGGAACAGCAGCTTTCCAGATATAATCAACGTTTTCCCTGAACCTCAGTTCAACAGACCGAGTTACAATAACTCACCGGTCCGTCTTTCTAGAATCGCCTCCCCTCGTCCAGGATGGGTTCACCTGGCCTCAGCCCAGGCTGGGAGGTAGCAACTGGATCAGCTTCAGTTCAGCAGTAATTAAGTGTAACTGTACCTCAGAGCGCTGCTGTGTCATGTTTGCATAACACAGAAACTCGCCTGTGACCTGACGTGACTCGAAAACACAACCCTGCCATGTTTGATTAGCAGTGACAAGAGTGAAACTATGTGCACCAACCAGAGTTCACGTCAGGTTTCCGAACCGCACACGCCTTTATTGTTACACACAGTGCAGTATCAATAATGAGAACGGATCTGTCATTATTTACATAATGTTGAAGCTTGTCCTCAGCTTTGTATGAACTCATGTCCGTGGTTTAGGCTCAGGGTTAGTTCTGGCATGGTGTTGCTTATCTGGAGCAACCAACTAATGAACTAATTAACAACTGTGCAACCTGCAGAGTGGCGGTGAAGATCAGGGTGGACAGCACGTAATTAAAAATTATTATCCAAAACTGAGCTGAATGGTTCTTTTCCATCTACTTCATACTCTAAGACTTCCTCATATTTATTTATTTTTTTACACACAAACCTTTTTCTTGTTCTTTCGCAGGACACTTCCGCACTTTTGTGGACGTGGTGTCGGCCAGGACGGCGGTGGGCCACGATGCAGAGGGCAAACTGATCCTGTTCCAGATCGACGGGCAGACCGGAGGGAGGGGGTAAGAAACGTAGGGAGCTGAAGGATGTTTCACCAGATGCTTTTATCCAGAGCAACATCTTCTAAACATCGACTCAGCTACATGAACAAACAGGAAGTACTATTCTTTATTTACCACCCAGTAAGTGGATGAAAGCGTTGGTGTCTCTGTGGGGAGGAAAGAGAGAGCAGACACAGATGTGGATGAGAGAAAACATATGATAATTTATTCCATTAACACAAAGTGACTCACAGGCCTTTGAGTCAATACAAAGTGCCCCAAGTAGGAATTAAATATGCAGGGTTTGATTTTGCATGCCTGAGCCGCCACTGAGCCAAACATAGAGGGAGAGAGAAAACGAGCTCAGTGCGCTTTGGATTTCCTTTATCCGTTCACTGTGAAAAGATCATTTATTGCAGCTGTTTAGTTTGACATGATCAGGTTAAATAGAGGTTTTGCAACCTTCTTTAGCCGTTGTACTCAACATGTCCTGTCTAACGTCACTGTTTTAGACAAAAATAAACTGCCAGTCCTTGTATCAAAAGCTCAGACAGTTTTAATAGTGTTGATCCCCTGCCCTCACTATGTATAGAAGTGCACAGCTCCAATAAATGTTGAAGACAGTAGATTGATTGGAATTATTTAAGATAATTTAAAGTCAAAGACAAATTCGTGCTGTGATGAAAACTGTCTGTCTGCATGTCCCCGTCTCACTGCGCTGCCACTCTTCTATCACTAACAGTTAAATAAAGCGAGCCTTCCTTCCAGAATATGTCACAGATATGAGATAAATCTGATTGCTGACCTGCTACATGAATACAGAGATTTACAATAACCAGGTTACCTGCGTTACTTCTCCTAAATAAAATACATTTTCTGATTAAGTATCTGATCAAAGAATAAAAAATCAATACTGTTTTTAAAACTAAATTCTACAGACGCATTACGGAAGGTACTGTAAAGGTATTAAGGTTCAAAGGGCTGAAGGGCATTCATCTGAACTCACGAGTTAATCTTATTCCACCTGTACGTTTGCTTCCTGATAGTTTTGAACAGTCGGCATTTGATTACCGCTGACAAACGGAACATTTTCCTACAAACATGTGCATTTACATACGATACTGCAGATGAAGATGGATGTGACAGTTGATCTGTTAGTCAATGGTTATGGCATGGAGACGTGTACACGGCATATTGGGGATGGTGAGGAGTACTACGGCTACAAGAAGCAACTTTCTTTTGGTTTGTTTGTTTTGTTTGTTTATTTGGGGGGAGATTCAGCCTGAGATTACTGGTGCTTGCTTGCTTGCTTGCTTGCTGGCTCGTAAGTTGCCTCTTGGCCTGGTGAATATTTTACATTCAGTGTGTCACATTCATGACCAGGCTGGGTAGGACAAATGTATTTTTCTTCATTTAACAGTAAAAGTAGAGGTGTGACAATACTAATACATAAAATCTACCTCACATTGTTAATCACTTTGACCCAAATGGTTGATAAAAATCCAGGATTTGATGTAACTATGAGGAATCCTTGACCTGGTGATGATGCAGAAACTGATCCATCAAACTTAAGAAGCGACGAGGCGCAGTAAACGTGTTGTAAAAATCTTTACTAGATAACAAGAGGGAGACGTGGGGATAGGCAGCTTCAGACAGAGCAGTAAACGCTGAGACGTTGGAGGTAAAAGGGGAAAAGCAAAAGATGGAGGGAGGTGCCAGAGAAGATGGAGAATAAAAGCAACCGTGATGGTAAAAGTGATGAATGGCGGTGCAGTGAAAGGCATTTTAACCTCTGAAAGGGTACCTTTGTGAGATGAACTAATACACTAACAGGCTCACGTCACCTCAACCCACTAAGATCTCTCCACCGATCGATTGTATTGATCGGACTCTCCCTCCACCGTCAGTGCAGCGACCCTGCAGACCTGCAGCGACCCTGGAGATTAATGTGTTGGTGTTAATGATCTGGCTTTGAAAAGCATGACATGTCTGAACATGTCCTCTGCCCTCTGTGCTCTCCGCTCAATATCAGGCCACCAGCCGCTCAATAAACCGCGTAAAAGTCAGCTCAGACCAAACGGCGACCTCCCGCTTACAGACTGACCCTCTGTCTCTCATGAATAATCTGGACTTTGTCCTGTGCATGGATAAATGCTGGCGTTCAGTATTGTATTTCCATTCAGTACTCAGTACACAGAATACTGTATGATATAAAAGATTTAGTTCAGTGGACGTCCATGTGTACACACCAGAAAACCAAAGTGTTTGATGGATAAAAAAAATGTCATTCTTGTACACCAAACCTTTAGCATATAATGTCTATCGTGTTAGGTTATTAGCATGCTAATGTTAGTAGCTTAACATGCTAACATTTATGCTGCTTTTGAAGTGAGCAAATGGGAAAAACCCAGTCAAGATATGGTCATGTCATATGGTTATATGAGGTATATCTATAAAAGGTGCATTTAATTACCTTGAAAGATGGCGTTTGATGTCAGGCATCATTTTGTTGACCTTCTCAGGCACTTCCATATAATTAAGTTGCTTTTATCAAAGCTCTCTGAAAAATCAGCTTCGCAGTTCCAATTATGACTTGATGATGATGTGGTTGTATTTATAAGTCAGAAACTGGCAATTCCAGAAACCAAGGAATTAGCAAGCTAGCAATTAAGTCAAAGTTCAGCTGAGGCTGACTGTAATGTGGTCATCAGTAGGAGTGTTGGACAGATGTAGTCAATAGCTTTCGTCCTCTGGGGACACTACGCTGCTAGCATGGCTAAATGAACATGTTACTCTCCAGCTTTTCCATTTCAGTCTGTACTTCATTTCTTGTTGTTTTGTGTCTCTGTTCAGTATGAGTCTTTGGGAGGTGGCTACGTTTCTGAAGAGGTACGGAGTCATCAATGCCATTAATCTGGATGGAGGCGGGTCTTCCACCTACGTGATTAATGGCTCATTGGCCAGCTACCCCTCTGATCACTGGTGAGCCAATGAATCCTTCATACATGAAGTCTTTATTTCACTTAGCATACAAGGCCCTCTGTAGTCATTGTGTCTAACTGATGTGACCTGGATCTATCGTCTGTTAAACCCGCTCACCATGTCACCTGTTACTTGTTGTCTTTTCATGCTCTCCACCCAGTAAACCAGACAACAGGTGGCGCTGTGCTCGGCCCATCTCCACCATCCTGTGTGTTCACCAGCGGCGCTGCCAGCCGGCGAACTGCAGCGGACACGGGGACTGCGTGGACGGACGCTGTCGGTGTCAGGAGGGCTGGCGGGGGGCCGCCTGTGACTCTCTGGTGTGTCAGCCGCCAGCCTGCGGCCCTCATGGAGTCTGCACCGCCAGTAAGTGTGAAGGTGGAGCTCAGCTGCAGCAGATGGTGGAGAACCAGCCAGCAAGTGGCCGCACGAGAAACAGGATTATTTTGTGTTTTATGTATTTTTTTAGCACTTTATTTAAACAGGATGGTCTCTGGAAGTATTCCATGATACTTACAGGTGTTTCTAATATTTAGTCTACCTCATTGATGTCAATGGGGTGGACAAAATATAAGAAACACCTCTCAGTATAAAACAGCACCACAAAGTACAGCCTCCATAATGACCATGAAGCTGAATCAACACGTCTGTAAAACAGTTTCAACAAGTCAAAGATGGAGCACAGGTTGTGTTACAAGAACAGACACAATTATACTAAAGGAAGATTAATAAAATCTCCCAAAAATAAACCAGTAAAATTGAAAAGGAAGTTGCACTGAAGTGTAGTTGTTGACACTGACATTTACTGAAGTATTGTCCTTAAGTTCAAGGTTTCCTGATACTTTATACTTCTACTCCCCTATATTTATTTAATAACTTTAGATACTTTGCAGATTAATTATTGAATATATAAATCAACTAATACATTGTGATGTATTATTATGGATGAAGCTACCCAGCAGTATATAAAGTAGTTCAGCTTCATCTTTACCTGCTAGAACATTAAAGTGATGAACACATGAATGCATCAATATTCGAATAATATAATATATATTATTCTGAAATACTTTTCCTTTGGTACTTAAAGTATATTTTGAGGCTAATACTTCTTGTATTTTTCTTATTTTTTGAATGCAGAACATGTAACAGAGTATTTCTACACTGTGTATTGAGTACTGAGTACTTGTTGTTGCCTCGTTGTGTATCTGCTCTGTTTCATGTCCGTCCGTCAGATGGTTGCGTCTGTGATGCTGGATGGAGAGGAAAGAACTGCAGCCAAGGTAACACACACACACACACACACACACACACACACACACACACACACACACACACACACACTTGTTGAAAGAAGAAACTGTGTGGCCTTATTGTCCCATTAGCGGCTGAGCTAACGAGCTTGCTAACTGACAGTTGACCCTGTACTCACCTTCCAAAATTTCCTGAAATTGGTCCTCACAGAGATAGAAGAACAAGAGCATACACACACTTAAACACAGTTTGTCTTCTGTCTGATGTTTTTAGGTGGCAGCTCTCAGGAGTCTGTCATTTGTTGGAGAAGTCTTCTTTCACAGAATGTGTTCGGCAGTTCTAATCATACTTCTTAGAGGTCAAAGGTCACATACTGAGAACCTGCTCATGGGTCAAAGACAAAAACATCTTGTTTACACGCAGCTTGTCCTGCCCAGGTTCACTTCATGTACAGACGGATACAACCCACAAACCTGGTGTGTTTTCCTCTCTGACAGTCAGAAACTGTAACATCTGACTAACAGAGAGAAGAGTGAAACATGTTTAGGGTCCTGTAGAGAGGGAGTCAGAGGAAAGTACCATATATATGGGATTGGGGATATAAGTTGACAGAAAAGTGTTATTTTGGATGTACAGAAAAACATACATGTTGGTTGTAGCTGACATTAGAGAAATGAACATTTAGTGAGTCATCTGGAGGTCAATTCTTATAGTTTTAAAGGCCCAATAAAATGGCATCTTTCTTTAAGTGATGTAACTCTTTACAGCTGTTTATGACAGCTGTTTATGACTTTATGAGGCATCAAATACACGAGTTTTACTGTTTTAGTTCCTTTGTTTTGTTGGCTTTTGCTTGAAGATTCGTCCTCACTGCAAGAAGTCCGTGTTTGTTGTAACACATGTAGCAGTGTTTTTACAGGAGTTTTCTAAATTCTTAGCATCATATGCCAACAGGAATCTATGCTTTGGCCTTCATGTTTTCTCATAACATTAAAACAATCTGTAGCCATGCTAGCAGCTTAGCTAAGGGATGGCGGGTTAGCCGGTCGGTCTCCCACTGTGGTCCAAACTGAAATATCTCAACAATGCTTTAATGGACAGACAGTCGCAGTCCCCAGAGGATGAAACCTGCTGACTTTGTTGAGCCACTGATTTTTTTTCTCTTGTTCAAAGAGTGCCTCCCTGGTTTCTATGGTGACGGCTGCAATCAAACCTGCGCCTGCGCCAACGGCGGTACCTGCGACCCCGTCCACGGACGCTGCACCTGCCCCTCTGGTTTCCACGGCAACACCTGCGAACAAGGTAGAACTACATGGCACTATAACATGACCGGTTACTGTACGCCATTCAAACAAGTGGAAGTCATTGAAATCTCTTTTTTAGTTTTTATTCCACAATAAAAAATGTCGTCTCTCTGCGTCAGTGTGTCCTCTGGGTTTCTTCGGCCCGTCCTGTGCTCAGGAGTGTCGCTGTGACGACCTGTGTCCATGTGACCCGCTGACAGGAAGCTGTAACGCCACACTGCGAGGAGAGACCAACCACACCTTACACAGAGGTACACACACACACACACACACACACACACACACACATACAGGGTCACATGGTGGTTCATCATTTATTCATCCAGCTGATCACTGTAACGGTCAGCTGCAGAGTTTGTCAGATGAATGAAAGAACTGTTTGTGACACGATTAGCTACCTGCAGCATCTCAACTTCTTCCTCTTCCTCATCCTCACTCTTACATAGTGTGTGTGTGTGTGTGTGTGTGTGTGTGTGTGTGTGTGTGTGTGTGTGTGTGTGTGTGTGTGTGCACTGATGTGTTATTGGATTGGATCCTTGGCAGTTTTAACATTTTGTCATCTGCTGCAGGTTTTTCGATCAACCTCCAATCGTTTACTTCTTGATTTCTTTACTCTCTGAGGCTGGTGGTGATACGCACACACAGAGATACTCACTGAATGAATCTCCACCACTTAGTAATGTAGTGACGGAGAGAAAAAACAGTCAGATTGCAGCGTTTCTCACAGGTTGAGAGTTTTCTTGTGGTGTCGGGCAGCTCAGTAGTAAACTAGTCAAACAAAGGTTTATGAAACACGCAGAGACCTAACGTTAGTTTGCTGTTATGTTGGCTAACTAACGTATCGATACATCACTTTGCACTCTGTGTGTGTTCAGTTTGGTTTTTGGGCATCCAACTAGACGCGTGACGGAACACAAAGTGTGCGGTTCAGTCTGCACCTCAGTTTTGGGGACACGGTTCAGTACGTGTTCAGTACAGCAGGGAACATTTTTGAAATGTATTTTTACCGTGGCCATAATGTTTACTGTTAATGCACTTAAATTCTGGCATATTGTCAGTAAAAAAACACAAATGTCAGTACTGGTCCATCCAACACTCTGACCTGTTGATGATTCCTGAACTGTAGCTGGTGACGGACTGACTAACCTGCACACTGAAGGCAGAAACTCAAATTCTGTATTGTCTACAACAGAGTGCGGTCTCATATCTACAAACACTCCTGTAGCATCAGTTATTACTTTGGTCTGAATCTGCAGTGGGGGGCAGCCTGAACGCTGTGGGGAGGAGGACTCTCCTTCCAGTCTGGTTTAGTCTCGTTCAGGTGATGCCGCCCTAAATGTCATGTTTGAAGTGTTTCCACAGAAATGACTTCAGCTGAACGATGTCGGCACACAGTTTGACACTAACTGTTGTCCATTTTCATTGTAACTAACCTGTGTGTGTGTGTGTGTGTGTGTGTGTGTGTGTGTGTGTGTGTGTGTGTGTGTGTGTGCGTGCACGCTCATGTTTAGCAAATGTTTGACTATTTGCATAGAGCACAAGTGACAACAGTTCAGTCTTTGTTGCCGTCTGTCCAAACAGAGCTGAACTGTATCGACTGAACTGGGAGGACTGGAAATGTTACTCGTCTGCACATCAGCTCCCAGAAGCTCTATATAACTTCATCCTATAACTCTTCCACTGTTCATCCCTTTCTGTTCTGTTACACAAAGACACAGAGGCGCAGAACAAAGCACCTAACAAAACAAATCTTATATGAACTTTTCTGGTTACGTGTTTCACTTCTGGGATCTGCAGCTTTCAGATTTTAGTAAACAGAACCTCCTCCTCCGTCTTAATGGTGTCGGGATGTTTAAAGGAGTAGCTCAACATTTTAACTTCAAAAGCTCACTGGTTAGCAGCTAAGCTAGGCTACCGCTCCATACTCAAGGCACAGATATGAGAGTGGCATTGATCCTCTCACCTTTTGTACGGTCGATGTACTTCTTCTGTTTCCTCAGTGTAGTATTTCATATCCTCTAATTACTAAATATTACTTTCCCTCCAATAAGTAGCGGTGTCACTTAAATTGGGCGGAAGTTGTTTTGATTTTTGACTGAGACACATAGACGTATGATGTGTAAAGTGCATCATATATAAATTCTTGCATAGGTATTATTTTACCCCAGATGAATTACATTAAATATGGATTTATCTTAGAGAGGCTGTAAGCAGAAAGGTACGTTATTTTATCTTATTTTTGTCTCTTACAGACTGCAGTTTCATGTGTGCTGTATATAAAGATTAGATGTTTTCCTCTCTGTCTCTACTGTTTCAAAGATGTATGACACAAAAAAAGTGAATCAAATGAAAATGCAATAAAACATTTAAATCACAAGAAATAACATCTGTCCAACTAAGATTTAACTCTTAATAACAATCGGCCGTGGTTCCTGTCTTCTGTTATTTACCTTGCTCCTCTTCCTCCCCTTCTTCTTCTCTCCACAGCTGGACATTGTCTAGCCAAACAGATGTTTACATCTTGGAGACGAGATGAAGAAGCTCACAGAGAGCGGCCTCATCTAACAGAGTAAGTGTCAAAGGTGGAGACACGTGACCCCCACCACCGGCACCACCTCTGACCTGTTCACCTCGGCTGTCCCTCTTTAATGTCTGTCCAATAACCTTTTCTCATGTTGAGGTGTTTTAGCTCTGGTCGTATTCCTGCTGGCGTGCTATAGAGCGAGATGAGGGAAACATTTCTTTTCTTCATGTGCGCTAATCGACAGTTGGCAGAAACAAAGACAGAAAAAGTGTGTTGTGAGCTGAGGTGTGAAATCGTCCCATCTGGCAGCCAAATGTTGAACCCGGTCAGTTTATCTCCTCTTCCTCACACGCTGTTACGAGCGTCTGTTTTCTGTCAGTGTGGCTTGAACGTTGAACGCACCGATTCATCCTGAAAATACATTTAACAGTACGTCAAACGCTTTGAGGCCCATTTTAAATACGTCACAAACCGCAGCGCTGCTTTGGCTTCTTGTCTCAGACTCTCCTTCACATGTAAACAAGGCGACGCTCTGAGGACGGGACGCATTCATTAGCCTCCTTACCTTTCACATGCAAGTGAGGAATTGTGAGTTGTTGCCATGGTTTCTGGAGAGCGCATTGTGAACAGACGCTCCGGTCACAGATGGAGGAGAGGACGGGGTGTGTGGTTTGTTTTTTTTAACCCTTATTCGACCAAATGAGGCAAACATTTGAAGTGAAGCCAGTCTTACTGGTGAGACAACAGTTACTCACTTTAGGGAACGTTGTTTCCTGGATGTCGTTCTGGTTGCACGACAGCAGCTGCAGTTTCACTGTCGCAGTTCAGACGTCCGCTGGAAGAGTCTCACAACAGGAGTTTGTTTTTCTGTGTGTTCTTCAAGCATTGGTTTTGGTTTAATACGTGTTTTCAGCTCATTGAGGTTTCATAAGACGTGCTTAGTCGCTTTACTTGACTTGATTTTAAAGAATGTGCTACAGGTTGTATCTGTATTTCCTGAATTGTAAATATTAGCAATATTGTCTCCCTCTTCTCTTTTGTTTCACCTCACAGACTAAAGAAAACTAGCTACGCTGTTTAAATTAAACGTGAATTTTGCACTTCAGAGCTGAAAACCTCTCTGGCAACAGTAGACCTGAAGTATTTGTCACTCAGTGTGTTTACATGCACTTATGCAACAGGTTATCTGATAAGAGTAGAAGAGCAGCCAGTTGGTCAGATCGATTCCTCCTGGTTTCTTGGCCATCAGCTGTTCATGACAGTGACTTCAGACTGGGGGAGTATTTCTGTGACCGAGAGATAATCACTAAAACTGACACTGAGGAGCTTCTGTGAGTCTAAATGGGAATTGTTGTGCAGCAGTTGCAGTGATGATGAAGTAGGAAAGAGTGCAAATATAAAGATTATTCAACCAACAGAAAATTAACTGCCAACTATTTTGATAATTTAAGTCATTTCAGTTATTTTTCAGGCAAAACTTTAAAGGTTCCAGCTTCTCAAACATGTCAATATAACAATAGAAAGCATCAAACGGTAATAATTGTAGTATTATAAGTCAATGGGAAAATATGATGAGTGTATTTCACTTTACAAAAGAATTGGCCGATTATTAGATAATAATAATATCTAACTGCAGCACCAAGTTGGCTCAGTCATTACAGGTTCATTTACCGGAGTTTCAGTCCTGACACACATCAAACTGCTTTATGTGGTGTCCTCGGTGTGTTAGTGTGGAGTCAGTCTAACCTCGGCCGTCTCTCCTCAGACGCTCCTGGCTGATGATCACCTTCGCCCTGGCCTCTCTGCTGTCAGCCAGCCTGCTGCTTCACCTCGCGCGGGCGTGTCGCGGCTCGGTGGCGGCTCACTTCCCCGAGCGTCGAGACTACTCCTACGTCCCGCTGAACGACATCAACGGAGCCGTCGCTTCACGTGCCGGAGCGGGCGCCGGGAAAGGGTTCGGACTGGAGGACTCGGACTCTCAGGACGAAATCTGGTCTCCGCCTCACTCGGGGAGGTCGTAGCTGTCAGGAGGAGACAAAGAGAAACAACTGAAACTCGGTGTTCCTCTGCTTCATTTAATCTTCTAATCTTGTCAAATTTCCAACGACGATCCTGCTGAAATGAAAAGGAGCTAAAGTACGAAGCACGAGCGTTCTGTCACGTCCTTTTTACTCTGACGTCAGACTTCAGTTTGTGATGAAAGGGAATCCTGAAGAGGTCTTTTTGTCTCTGACCTGGGGCCTGTATCACGAAGCAGAGTTTGTGTGTCATCCAGCCGTCTTTGAGCTTAGCGTCACGGAGCTGGTTCACTTTTAAAACGGGGTTGATCACCATGGTAACAGGAGTAAATCACCGCGGTAACCTGTCCTGCACGGCTAACATACTCCAGGGCAGGTTAACTTCCCGGCCGCTGACCAATCAGATCACTGGAAAAAACGGAGAAATCATTCCTACAGGAACCCGACAGGGACAAAAGTAGTGAGTTTACAAAAAAAGTGATGAGGACCAATAGAAATGTTTTTAATACATCAATAGAATTACTGTATTGCCTGTGATCATTTTATTAGAGATAAGCAGAAAGATTGTAGTTCACCTCACAAACAGCCTAATTAATAGAAATGATAGCTACTTATTTTGCCATAGTGTCTTTTATAGATGTTATAACTATGTATAGTTGGTTACAAGCACCAAATTGTCTCCAGACTAATTTAAAACTTCCTAACATGTTGAAAAAGCCAACCATACTTACAGGCCTATAATATAATAATTCCCTCACTTATTTATAGACTTACTTTATTTATTTGGATATTATTCCTACAGCTTCTCGGTTTGTTCGAGTCGTGTGCTTCTGATTCATCTCGCTCAGTGTCACTTTTTGCTGCCGCCGCGACGTCCCTGCAGGCATCACAGTTTGATCTCACGTCTTAGTGAGTGTTTGTTCGAGCTCGCGGCTGAATCAGAAACCAGCGTGATGACGCCGCTTATCTCAGGATCTGTTGAGCTCAGTGAAGGCGGGAAACCCAAAGAGAGCCGGACCAAGTTAGACTCTGTCATACAGGCTCCTGGTGGGATGCGGTTTTCAACAGATGAACTTTGAACTCTAACCAGGACGGTCCTGACGTTCTTTTTTATCAGACAATTTCTTATCAACACGAGGATTTTTACACGTTTTGTCACAATGCACTGAGCTGCATGTCTGAATGTAAAGTAACTATGAGGTTAACGTGCAGACTGTCAGATAAAAAGATTCAAGAAGCACAATTTTACTGCCAGTTGGTGAGTTTAAACTAGAAATGTGCCAACTTTGTATCTCACCACGACTTCTTACTGTTCCTTATAAAGTCATTTGTGAATGACAAACTCCTGATGTGTAAATGACGGGTTCCTTTTGCCTGTTTTAAACATAAATAAATGTAAATATCAGGATCCAGTTTGACCACTAAATGATGAATCTGTCTCTGATTAGTTTTTGTATTCGTCAGTGTCTCACCTCACTAACACTCATGGAAACAGATTTCTTTCTCTTCAGAGTTTTAAAGATGGCAGCCGGTCAGCACGAGGGAATCGGCACTTTCTGAGGAGTCGGACATATGAAAACTGAAAGTCTGTTGCCATTAGCTTCAGAGGAATCCCGTCGTGAACTGAAGCATGACCTGATCCTCTTACGGACGGGAAAGTCTGAACCAAATTTCATGTCAATCTGTCCAATAGTTGTTGAGATATTTCACACTGGACCAAAGTACCGGACTGACAGCAGCAGACCAACGGAAGCTTTATAATGAGGCTTCAGGGGCGTTCTGTCCGGGGTCGAACACGAGGACCTGAGCTGTTCTTACAGCTTCATAAGTGACAGATTTATGATCCGGTTTTGTGCCACTTATGATCTCCTTTCAGTTCTTCAGCTGCCGCTGACTGCTGCTCTGGTGTTTCTATTGTTGATTAAAAGTTTCTGAAGTCATTTTGTGTATTTCTTTTAACTGTTAAAACACGTCGTGACCTTTAGAAACACTCGTCGTCAGTGTCTTTTCTGCCTCGCTGACTCATTCTGGCTTTTTTTCTCTGCCTTGTTGTTTTTGCTGACGACCTTTTCTTGTTTCGTAGTCGTTGGTGCAGAGTCATCGAGTCTGCTCTGACGTCCAGGTCAGCTGAGGCCGAGGTTTCACCCGCAGGTCGCTGCACCTTTAGGGGCATTTCTGTCCACTCTCAGTTCACTGGAGCGTTCAGGTGACCTCTGACCTCCACCACGGGCGACTCGCTCCTCGCTCTGACGAGTTCAAGTGAAAAGTTCTACGGTTCAACGGAGTTTTCTTCCCATCTTTAACTTTGTGTGTGTTTCTTGGATGTTGGTGAGTTGAACTGATGTGAGAGAGTTTTCTTCTTGTTTTGCTCAGTTTGGATTCATCCTGAGCGGACGGAGGGAGGCGGGGAGCTTTGTTTTCTGCTGCACTTTTATAAATGTAGAAAAAAAAAAATTCACATACATGACAAACTTCAGGGGTCCACTACAGTTTTTAAGGAATACTCATTTTAGAGTTTCAAAGTGTAGAAATGAGTTATGTGCCGGATGACGGAAATGAGCCTTTTGGCTTCATATTGATGTTAATTGATGTTAATTAAGGTGTAATTAATGTCCCTGATGAATAAAGATATAATATTTAGTTGATGAGCTTTAGAGGTGCTGGTAGGCTTGTTAGACAGAGCCAGTGTTTTGTGCTAAGCTAAGCTAACTGTCTGCTGGCTGTAGATATTGGCTCTTCATCGTCAGGATGTTTCTTTGGCACAAACACAGAGAAAGAATCTAAATGTTAATTTTCAGCTTCCAGAAACTTAAGAAAGAAGAAAAACAAACCTCCAGGCTTCAAAACATCCGTGTGTGTGACATCAGATACAACAACATACAGACAGACTGACTGACTGCCTGACTGACTGACTGACTGACTGACTGCCTGACATGTAGACACACTCGGTGCAGCCGACTGGTCTGACCTGCAGGTTCAGATGTGAAGAATCAGGTCAGCTGTGCGTTTTTGAAACACCGACAGACAACAAAACCTGTCAGGATACATTCTCCACCTCGAGCCGTTAAGATACTCGAATATTTACAAATACTGCATCCGTCGCTGTCAGCTGATCTGAAGTCAGTGTGTCACCTACAATCTGCTGACTGTGAGCTGATATTTGCAGGTAAAATGCAACTGCAACTGTGTGCAGAGAGACATTCTGCATGTGTGTCCTCTGAACATTTCCCTCCTCAGCTTTTAGAAATACCGACTTCATGAGTTCAAGCCCCCCCCCCCCCCACACACAAATCTTTGTTAAGATTGGTTGATTTATTAAGTCATTAAGCACTTATCAGAGCAGCCATTCACAGCCGCTCTGCAGAGCTGCAGCACGTTCACTAATCCTGTTTGCGTCGACCATCTGTGGAGGGAGAGTTTGTGTCTGCTGCCTCTCCTCCTCTGCAGACATTCATCAGTAATCCTGTTTCTGTCGACCGCGTGTCAACAGACACAACCAGACTTTGTAAACAGAAGACTCTCGAGTGACCTGTTGAGATTTTTGGAAACCTGTCATTCTGGCTGCATCGAGGTTTTTGGCAGCTCAACACAACAAGTGATGGCGGTTTGCCTGTAAGGTGATCTTCCTGTCTGTCTTCCTCTCTGGTGATAATCCTCTGCAGTGAAAGCTGGTTCAGCTGAGCTCACAGTTTATTACTTATTTGGTTTTATTGAGTAGCTGGAACCTGAGAGAAGCAGGAGCTCTTTAGACCGATGGATAATAAATCGACTTCATCCAATTAGAGGATGTTTTCTGCAACAATGAGCCTTCTCCTGGGATTCAAAGAGGGACATGAAAGCGTCCTGAGGCGTCAAAATGTACTCAAGTGTCCAAACAGAACAAACAAACACGTTAAATAGAAAATCACAATGACGTGAGAATATACATTCAGGCACCAACAAGTACAGTTGGTTACTTTACACCACTGCATTGCAGGCAGATTACATGTTGCGTCCCTGTGGTTGTTTTTCTCACTTACATAACATACCTTGAATTCTCTCTGTAGAAATGTGACACTTTAAAGGTTTGGACATCGAGATTTCTCTCGGGTACAATCATTCCTCCAGTGAGTCACTCTGTCTGAGGGTCTTTTCCTGTCTGGATTCAAGTCTTCTTCTTCACTTGGAGAGGTGATTTTGTTTTTCCCCAAAACAGAGGAGAGGTTGAGCTGCATGTGCAAATAAAGAACTCAGCAGCTGGAGGACTCCTTCTCTTCAGATCTCTCCTCACGATCGTCATATTTAGATGCTTTCTTAGTATCGAGCAGTGCTAGAATGTAACTAAGTACATTCACTCACATGCTGAGTACAGTACTGAGTACTCCACTACATCTACTCCTGATACTTTAAGTACAGTTTGCTGATAGTACTTACATTTACTTAAGTAAGGTTTTCAATGCAGGACTAACAGATTGTGTTCAGTGGTAGATTTTATATATATATATTTAGAATTCATGGCTCACAGCTCTATGAGACTGACAGTTTTAAACACCTCTAAGTTTCACAGAAACTTGCATGCAAATAGATTTCTGAGCAGCTGAACTTCCCCTGAAAATAACGATATATGTCTCCCTCATAAAGACGTGTAGTGACTCTGCTAAATCCTGCAAATAGAGAGAGTGAAAATGCACCATTACATGTTCTCTTTTGCTTCTGTTGCTGGTTTAATCACAGGATGTGTCATCATCTGAAGCGCTGCATCACTTCACATGCGGCCTTTTTTGGTGACTCACTTTCTTTCCTCAAGTTATTCTGATGGAGAAAAGAAGCAGGCTGCGTTTTATGACTTCACCGCTATTATTAACTCCCTTTATGAGCTGAGGGGGCTGGAGGGCAGCCAGCGGAGAACTGGTTCACAGAGGTGACTGACGGGACACTGAGAGCCAATGACCTGCCGGCTCTCTGCGGTCGGTCCCGCCTCCCGGTCTGCTGACCTCAGCTGATGCAACTCAGAGGGACGATGACACTTTTCAAAACTTTTCCCGCAGACTTCTGGGTGTTTTCTGAATCCTGAATTCTGCAGAAAAACAACACGTCTGATTTAATGAATCACTGGAAACAAACTCTTCATCTTCTCAAGTTTCTCACATCCTGTGTTGTAATAAAACTAATATCAGCTCATCAGAGTCTCACGCTGCAGTTCTTCTCCTGGGTGTGTTCACATGTTTATGCTTGTGGTCGTGCATGTCGAAGCTTATCGTGAGTTAAAGTGACACTCCACCCGAAATCTGTATAAAACAGTCGTCCACACCTGTGGAGTGGCTGTTGTTTCCTCACTGATGATGAAGAGCAGCCGAAGAACAGTCGAGCTCAAAATGGCAGCTGTAGAAAGACGGCCTCTTTGAGTCTGAACAACTGACAAACTGTGTGTGTGTGTGTGTGTGTGTGTGTGTGTGTGTGTCACTGACGCTGCATGGTTGTAAAGCTGTGAACTGTCACACCACAGAGGTCAGTGTGTTACACGCAGCCCGGCCCACATTCCTCTCTGCATGTTTACGTCCTGACGATGAGACGAGCCGCTGAACCCCGACTGACACAAACTCATCACCACGGCAACAGCCAACAGCTGGAGGAGACCCTGACAACAGGCCGAGAGGCTGCGAGTGTTTACAACTCCAGACACACTGACCACAAAGTAATGAAAATTCAAGCATTTGGAAAAAATATCAGTAACATTTTGATGCTAATATGTTTGTAGGTTCTGAATGCAGGACTTCTACTTGTAGCAGAGTATTTCTACTCTGTGGTTACTGTAGCATGCTAACACACTAATCTGCAATGGTAAACATTATACCTGCTAAACTTAGCATGCTGATGTTAGCATTTAGCTCAAAGCACAAGGCTGCAGACTCGTATTCGTCTGGTTTCTCTCATGTGAAACACACAGTACTGATCGTACAGATGGACAGAGGATTAGTGAATTTAAGGAGTATTTTTCAGAGGTTTCTCAACATTTTGTCGGGAGTCCCTGTTTTCCAAGAAGAACAAATCATCTTTTTTAAAGCCACACTTCCAGCCCATAACAGTGAGTATGTGATCCTGAGAACTAACAGAATCATTCTCGGCCTACTTGACAGAATATACATTACTCAACAAGTCTTCAGCGACAACAACACGGAGTCATTGACCCCCCCTTAGCTCACAGAGGTCAGTATTGTGCAACACAGACACTAAACATTAGCCAGAACACGTAAAGACGCAGCAGAGGGGAGGCGACTGCATTGTTGTGACGGATGAATGTGATGTGTAACAGTGATCGCTTATTATGTTGGCTAATGGGACATTTTGTCCACGACACTCCCACACACACACACACACACACACACACACACACACACACACACACACACTCCCACACACACACACACACACACACAGAGTACTGAACACCTTGTGCTTCATTAGTCTGTAGTAACAGCTAATAAGGAAGATGTGACTCCAGTTAGTCTCAGTTAATGTGAAACAAGCTGAACATGAGACTCTGCTGTCTGTCTGTCTGCCTGTCTGTCTGTCAGCAGGAGACAGACACTAAAACACCTGAATCCTCTCTTCAGCTGCACACATCTCTTAATATAAACCTCCTTAAATAGCTGAAAGGCATGCCTCCATTTTCACAAAAGGTCTGTGAATAAATCTCATGTTCAGACACAAACCATCAACCTGTCAGTCCGTCTCTCAGTCCTGTCTCACTTCCTGTCTGTGGCTCTCAGCCCATTGGTTCCTGCTGAAGACATGAATCTTCAAAAACTCCTCACAAATATATAGTTTCATCTTTAAAAAGGCTCAGTGAATAGTGCGTTTGTTGGGGACTATTTCCAGCGGCGGATGAATCCACATGTGGTGCTTTAGTGAGTATTTGTGGCAGCGGGACGGTGTTTGTGCGGGACTGAGTCAGAATAAACTACAGCGTGTGTGTTCATGGTGATGAAGGAAGATGTCAGCCAGTGTACAGATATATCAGGCTGTGATACATTCACTGTTGGTTTCCTTTAAATAGACCTTAAATGAAGTGTTTAAACCCCCGACTGAGGAGCAGAACCAGCATGAAGTGTGAAAATCACTTGTTTTATCCATTAAGTTCCTTATTTCAGACACATTTTATCTTACCGATGATCCCTCACTCTCTTCCTCTGTTTAACAGCATATATACAGTGAAATAATCAAAGATTAAAAGTGTGGAAAAACAACATTTTGAGGGTTAGTGGTCTGTGGTCTCCATGTTTCCCACAGAATCAAAAGTCTGGTTACAGTCTCAGACCGCAGTACAGTGAAGACGATGTGATGTAACACTGTGGAGAGAAAAGGGAAAAAACTTCTTATCAGCGTGTGATGTCAGAACTGCGCAGGTGTGACCTTGTTTTTTGGGAATGGAAAAATGTAGAGCAACATGTTGTCCCCGTGTCCTGCTTCCGTGTGTGTTTTTCCACATGGAGTTTGTGTTTTGTTAGCTGGGAGCATTCACACTTTTTTACAGTTGAGGAAGGACAAAGGTGGCAGTGAGGCAACTTCTGTTCACAAACAAGGAGTGACCGACACACACACACACACACACTCAGACTGAGGATGATGAGGGGTTCAAGTCCCCCGGTATCTCTGGAGGTGGAGGTCTTCCTAAATTAAACTCAATCCTCACACTTTTTGGACAATGGTAAATAAACAGCTGCCCAGGGACACGTTGACATGTGGACAGGAGGAGCTGGGGATCAGATTCTGATCTTTATTATTCATTATTCATTCTATATTTGTTTTACTTTAGAGAGAGCTAGGCTAGCAGTTTCCTCCGGCTTCCAGTCTTTATGCTAAGCTAAACTAAACCCATCCTGGACCACAGAGAGGAAACTGACAGTTCGCTGGAGAAGGAAGCATATTTTGTGTGTGTTTGAATCTAAATAGTCCCTTTAAATGTCCAGTTAGACCGTCACTTGGTCTCACAGGACTCCTTCTTGTCAGATGATATTTCTATGATTTGATATCAAAAGTGCAGAAATATGAACACAGGCTCATTCTTAAAGCGCCGTGGGCCCGTCGGTCAGACCTGGATCTGTCATGTTTTTGGTGAAATGTCCTCAGTGTGTCTTCGTGCCGTGAACGATGATGTCAACATATAAAGTGCTGACTTCTCTGTCCGTCGCTGCTCCTCCCGTCCCGCCATGCAGGAGGAGGAACTTCCTCTTTTCTGTGCTGGACTTTGTTCACAGTTTAGATTTTAAGCACAAGAGAACTAAATGTACAGAATATTTGGGGACGTTTCCTCTTTCCATCAGTGAGGACGGACAACTATGTTCTGTTATACAGTTAACTGATGACTGATAATCTGCAGATGAATTGATCATGAAAATAATCATTATTTGCAGCCCTTTAATGTGGATGTCAGTTGTGAGCAGCCCTGCATTAACACATTGCGGGGGGGGGGGGGGGCTGCGTTGGTGGGGGCGTTTTGTTTAAGCTGAGACAATGAAATGTCATCCAGGAAGTCCAGTTGGGGAAACAGATGAATGCTTTTAAAGGGTCAACAGACGCCCAAACAGTCTGTGAAACTCACAGACGGGATTTCATCACGGGATCATCCGGCAGTTTGTTCCAGAAAACAAGACAAGCAAGAGGCTAAAAGCACCTTCAGCAGATCTGGATCTGAATCAAGTTTAGCCCAAAACCATGAAAAACAGTCCCAGACCAACAGGCTACGTCCACATATTCCTCAGACTTCTAATACTCGGTGGTCGAGGAGACTTGGAGGACGTCCCATCCTGCTTATCAACACACAGTGTGTGAACACTTCACGGGAGGATCCGACATTCCTCCTGAGTCACGGTTTAATGTTCGTCGTCATACTTCTGCTGTCATTAAAGTCAACAAGCTGAGACAAGAGTCAGCTGTCTGCTGTTGTCATGACTACGTTTTATTACGCTCGTCATCGTCATACAGACGTGTGATGCCAGCCAACTGAAACATTTGAACATCTTTACAGTTTGAGGAGACTGAAGAACATCTTTACAGTTTGAGGAGACTGAAGAACATCTTTACAGTTTGAGGAGACTGAAGAACATCTTTACAGTTTGAGGAGACTGAAGAACATCTTTACAGTTTGAGCAGACTGAAGAACATCTTTACAGTTTGAGGAGATCGAAGAACATCTTTACAGTTTGAGGAGACTGAAGAACATCTTTACAGTTTGAGGAGATCGAAGAACATCTTTACAGTTTGAGGAGATCGAAGAACATCTTTACAGTTCAACATAAAGAACAGGGAACATGTTAATGGATGCGTGACATAAATCTGTGCAGCAGCAGCCTCCATGTTCCTGGGGGTCTTTTGTCTGAAGCTTACGGCCTTTCCTCCAGATTATGGCTTGAATGGAGGGCAGTGGGGGGGTGGGGGTTGGCCTGGTTCCCTATGTCACCCTTTTGAGACTGATGGGGCCCGTTGATCCCACCTCTGACCCAGATATCTGGTTTTAGCTTCATCCTCTCTGAGCCTGCAGTCAATTCTGTGAAGAAGCACCAAACCAAGTTAAACCAAACCTCATAACTGAATTCAGTCACTTTGACCTTCAGCGCGTCGCTGAGTGCTTCTTCTTCTCTTCTCTCTGTTGTCTGAGGAACGATGCTCATATTAGTAGAAATATAAAGCAACATAAAATTTAAATACTCAAGTAAAGTTCAAACACCTCAAAACTGTACTTTAGTACATGTACTTTTAGTACATTTAGTAGTTTCTTGTTGTCGTTTTCACCAGCTGACAGTTATTCACGTTATCATAACTGTTGATGACAACTTTACTGCAACATGAGAGGAAGACGTCCATAAAAGTCAGCTCTGATCAAAGCTCTGAAAAGTCCACTTGTTGTTTTCTTTGCTGTATTTATGACTCCATTGTGTAAACTTTCTAGCTGATTGTGTTCCACTTATATGTGGACATTAACAGGGCGTGTGGATACTTAGAAAACAGGAAACCCTGCAGCACGACCCGGATGTTGGCCTGCTCATGTAATAAGTGTCTGTTTTTTGAGGAAAGGACCCAGAGATCTTCCTGCTGTTCCTCCCAGACCCGGAGCGCTTTGCCCAGTCATGCCCTTTTCAGGAGCAGGAGGGAGGAGGGGGCTGTCACGTGGGTTAGTGACAACCCGTAACGCCCCGTGTGATTGGCCGAGCCGCTCCGGGCCCGTCCCCTCCAATAGGCTGTTGTCGGCAACGTCACGGCGATCAGCTGTTGGAGCCCCACAACAACAACAAAAGAAGGAGCAGTCGGGGGACTGAGAAGGAAAAAAAGCTGAGCCGCACTGTGACTCCCGATGTACAGTCCTTAAATTAACGTTTTTTATATTTTATTTCTTCCGCGAAGAAACCTCAAGTTTTTCTATTTTTCGAAAAGTAACGCATCTACCTCAGTTTCAAGGATTTGACTCTCGATTTGAACCGTTTACATCTTCTCTCTCTGCCGCAGGTGAGTCCTTTGTTTTCTTCTCGGTGAACGTTAACGGCTCCGGTGCCTCTTATTTTGATGCTAATCGTCCTTTTCATTCCCTTCACAGTAGAGTCGCTTTCCACCTCAAGAAGCGGACAGATATTAAGACGTTACGTTGCATTATTGAACCTTTAGGGTGCATTTTTATTCGGCTTACTCTGCAGCATTAGCCTTGTCTTGCTAGGCTGTGGGACTATGCTAGCTGCTAGCTGCTGTAACTCTGCCAAACTTCGTGTTTTTCCTCGACTAGACTAGAAGAAGCTCTTAGCATGTTATGGGAAATATTTTCACGGTATATTTCAGGAGATAAAGGTTTAAACGGGCAGGCTCTGCGGTCCGGCCCAGCCGGTGTAGAGTTACAGCCTCCTCCCCTTCCCTTTTGTAACCAACAGAACCGTCCAGCACTCAGGCTGCTCCGCCAGGTTGTTATTGGACCAGTTTGGCTGTTTTGTCCCACAGGCTGGCTGGAGAATCACATCAGCGCTGAACGAGTCAGCCGATTAATTGTATTAGTCCATCGACGTGATAATTAATCGACAAACATTTTGATAATTGTTCATTTATCAAGTAAAAAGGACAAATATTTCCTGTTTTCAGCTTTTTCAAAGTGAGGATTTGCTGCTTTTCTCATCATTTTAAATTCAAAGTTTGTTGGTCGAACAAAACAAGATATCTGACTTCAGCTGAGCTGTGTTTTATAGACCAATCGATTAATTAACAGAAAATAATCGACAGATTAATCGATAATGAGAATAATCATTAGTTTCAGGTTTTGGACTGTTGACTCTTAGATATTTGAAGACATACTGGAATCTGGGAACGTCAGACAGGATTTATTATATTATATTCTAGAGACTAAACGATTGATCATTAACCATAAAATGGTTGACAATGGAAATAAAAGTTAATTTTTCAGCCACAAATAACCTGTATGGTCAGCAAAAAAACAGAAGAGTCAAAAGCATCTGAATGCATTTTACGGCCACGAAGCTCTGCCAGGTGTATCCCGGACTGTGGGACCCAGTCCTGCAGCCCACATACTGTCTCACGGCCTGTTTTACACTTGGATGGATAAATAATGCGGGTATGATGTAATGGATGCACAGCTATGACTCAGTGACCCTTTGACGACATAACGGCCCATAAAACAAGTCCAGAGCAGCTTTCCTTTGTGTTCTGTGATTATTATGATGAGCAAATACATTCATATTTAGTATTCGTCCCTGTTATGTCCTGATAGGGTGGAGGTGGATGAATGCTGGAGGAGGAACAGGTGCAGCAGATTATCAGCCTGCTGTTGTTGCCGTTGTGACAGTGCTTCAGTTAAAACCTTCCTCTGTTTTCAGTCACAGCTGCTCGCTGTTTACAGAAGCAGAGTTTGGCTTTTTGTTCCCGAAAAGAAGAGCGCGTTGTTTCCCCCCTTTTCATATGTAATGAATAAGACTGCTGAAAAATACGAGCTTGCACGGGAGGCATTTAACGCACCACAGCCGAGAATAATAAGTTCACTTCGAACCTAGTGGGCGTTCAAGTGCTGGTGAAAAAAATCCGATATTTGAGATAATCGTCGGCTGCTGTTGATCATGCCAGAAAAAAACGCCCTTGTCAGCCGCCTAGTGGTGATTATTTAAACAGCTAGCTTAAATGTTAAAGGCACAATCTGTGATGGTCGCCCCTAAAAACACAGCATTGAAATCTGCTTTCACTCCCAAATCGATTGACAAGCCTTCATTTAATAGTTAACAACAATTAAAAAATATATTTTGTTATGTTGTCTGATGTTGTTACAGGTTTGTTTACATCAGTCTTATTGTGAACAAAGTTGTGTAACAGACCAATTTGTTCCTTTAACCTTAAAAGACACCCTATAACAATATGAATGCAATTGATTTTACACTATATGTAATTTATAACTTATAATTCTATCCCACCCGTATACATACACAATGCTGCATTTACAGAACTGTGCATTAATCTATCATATAGCACATCATGACATTATGATCCATTAATCAGATGGGATGGGGGGGGTTATTGCAGGCTTGGCTTGAATCCACTAATATTGTGCCAAAGGAAGCCTCCTTGCCTTCCCCTTTATGCAGCAGCTGCAGTGGGACAGTGACACTGATCACTTCTTATTCCATCTACTAATACTTTCCTAGCGTGAAAGACTGTTCTGAGACCAGCAGAGCGGCTGTGTCTGTGCGTCTGCTGAACACAGCAGATCTCTGTATTTACAGCTGAATAAAACGCAGGCAGAACAGCTTCTCGTCAGCTCGATAACTGAACAAACTGCAGCTGCTGCTCGCTGCTGTCAGATCTGACAGGAAATGAATCCAGCCTCAGTGATGGTGACTCACTTTACAGCCTCATGTGGGCTCCTGCACCGAGCCTGGAGATGATATCAGCCTGCAGCATTGAAGTCCGTGTTGTGTGTGTTTTACACCTTTTATATCTGTCGCTTGTCACACACACGCTGCTGCATGTATCAGACTCGATGAAGACTCCGTTTTCATTAGATCTTCGCTCAGCCGGACAGCAGAATCACTGCAGCTAACGATTATATGCATTGCATGTTTATTGTTTTCCATGCATTGATTTGCTGTTTAGTCTGTAAGCTGTCAGAAAATAGTGCAAAATGTCCATCACATGTCCAACGAAGCGTCCAAAACTTCACAAATCAACACAGAGCCAACATTCACAAACACAACAGGCACTGAACAACATTAAAAGAAAGAAGGCAACACACCAAATACTGAGGATACTGCCGACTGATGAGGTTGACATTGACCTGCAGCACTAAGTGTTCACAGTATCTGTGGGTTTGGTTGATAAGGTTACCGGGAACTTAATAATTACTCGGCTGGTTGCTGAGATCACCGTCTGACCCGTATTCTGTTTTGGAATGAAAACTCCTCATACACTGCAAATTCAAGACCGCCATTTTTCTGTAAGTTTAGTTTCATCTGAGTGATTTTATAACTTTGAAACGTTCCCTCAGTGTTTTTTAAAGACGCTATACTCAATCATTTTATTACAACGATAATGTGAAAGGTGCCTCTGGTGGTGAATTATCAGCTGAATCTGCAGCTCCTCCTTTATAGTGACTTCATTCATCAGGTGACACAAACACGACTCCATAAGAACTATCATGTTGCTCTGTAGCTGCTTGCTAACATTTCAACCATAACTCCTTTATTAGGCGATAATATGTAAGATGTTGTGTTTTGCTGCCCCCAAGTGGCTAAAACGTTAGTTAATACAGTTTGAAATCACAAACAATAGGACTTGAGCCGTGGGACAAAATGTACATGGAACTGGACTCGAGAGCACAAATCCTGTGAAGGAGACTTGACTTGCAGTTGCTTATGACGTCTCTTCTCAAACGTCTCAAGTGATTGGAAGAGCAGCTCTACTTTTATTGAATCTGCAGATGAAATCTCTCTCTCTTTTCTCCTCTCAGGGCTCGTTTTGTACTTTTGCACTCGCTGATACGATCCAGACGTTGAGCGATGTCCAGCCTGAGTCTGCTGGCCCTCAGATGATCCATGACCACACCTTATTGATGCACTTTAGCACCTTTCCGGAGCCTTCCTCCCGCCGTGAACCCCGCAGCTGATGACCAAAGTGTGCGGCACGCCTCCCCGCCGTCGCCCCGAGCCACGCGCCTCCCCCAGCCCCTCCCGCAGCCTCAGGCCCCCGCAGGACGTCCAGGGATGTTCCAGAGGTTCGCCAGCGCTCTGTTCGGGGATGACGTGGAGGAGCTGAGCCGATGCAGCAGAGCTGGAGACGGCAAACGGGAAGAGGAGGAGGACGAAGACTGGATCCTGGTCAACTACCTGGGTAAGTCTCACCAGAATATAAAACCAGTCCAACTGACGGTAAACTGGTTTTACTTTTCCTGCACGGAACATGCTGCAGGTAAAACCTGTAACCACGAAACCTCGAAATAATGCACACACACACACACCGGTGATGTATCGTAAAGTAAAAAGTACACTAAAATACACACAGTTCTAATCCAGCTGACGTGTTCACTCAGTCAACACTGACTCACTGACCTGCAGCTGTTTCTTTTTAATAACTCAGGTGGATCTGTTTCGTCTACAAGACAAATCTTTGTTCAGCTCACTTCAGCTGTCAGATGATGTGTGTCTTCTGTAAATCAATAAAGTCTGAATTCAGCTCTGCTTCAGGGGGCATATAAAGATGCTGTAGACGCATCGGCTTCTTCAGAAAGCATATAATATCTCTCCTGTCAGACGTGTTGTGTAGAAGTTAAATCCTCTGTGAGTTCAGGCTGCAGGTTGATTTGACGCCTGACTCGTTCTGTCCACATGTTCAACTCACAAATAGATTATGAGACTTGTAAATGTGTTCTAAAAGACCTTTTAGATATTGGATCAGTTTAAGGAAGTGTAGAGTAAAATCCCCCCGCTGATGAAGACCAGGAGATCGGCTGAACTCTCCGGGAGAAGCCAGTGCCAGCTCAGGGAGAAAGATACTGTATAACTTTAGACTGGTAAAAGTCCAGCCAAGTTTCCAGCCGACTGTCTGAGATCAAAAAAAGAGTCCAGTCAAAACAGCCGGGACACAAACACAGAAACATGACACACTGCAGCCACTTCCAGGTGGCCCACCGCTCACCCGCCGCCGGCCTCCACTCCACTTGACCCGTCTCCGATTCCACAGCCGTGTGAATATTTCAGGCGGGAGGGGGGAGACACAGAGGCCAGCTGGCCCACTTCAGGCTGGGAGGGTGGGGGGGGGCAGTGTGGCAGCGTGGTATCAGGCAGTTTATGGTAGTCAGGTCAAACAAAAGCGCCAGAGGAACCAGAGGCGGTAAAAATAGATCCCAGTGGAGCTGGAGTTCCCATTCTGGGCCTGTGGAGGTGGACATGTATGGGCACAGAGGAGCCTCTGACACCCCTCCAGCTAAACACACTCCATCACACACCTGGACGCAGTGTTGCGTTTCTCCCAGGTGCATCGTAACGTTACAGACTGTTGGTGAGACTAACGGACGCTCAGGCTGCGTTTCCTCTGCAGAGAAAAAAAACGAGTTTGGCAGCAGTCCTAGCTTGAGCTGCAGCTACAAACTATAACTTTTATGTCCCAATTTTCCACCAAAAAGTCACAATTAGGAACTCTTAACAAGACATACTGTCACCTGTTGTGGTTTACTTCAGTTCATCACTTAAACTGCAGTAAACAGCAACGAAGTTACTGTTTAAGAAAAGAGAAAAATGGCTTCATCACACTGATGAATAATTGAACCATAATAATATTTGCCTTCTTTTTTAAATGGAAAAGGAGTTTTTTTGTAGATAAACACATTTATATTTTTCGTAGTATGAATATATATTTTTTCCCACCAGTACTGAAACTTGGGCGTCAGATGACACCCAGCCTTTAAAGATCAAGTTATACGTGCAGCCCAAAATGTCTGACCATGCCCACCAGCTGCACAGGTGAGACCATGTCCACATGTGCAGACAGACAACAGAAGAGCATGCACGGCTGTTTCAAGGCCTGCGAGGCCTGCGAGCCAGAGGGCCCATTTTTAAAAGTTTGCACACAGACGACAAATAGTGGCAACAAAAACAGGACTCTCACATGTTCATGCATGTGTAACACGTTTGTTTTGAGTCATGAAATGTGTTAAAATGGTGCAGTTTGAAATCTCAGTGAAATGGCTCCTCAGCAGCAGGTTTATGGCTCGAGTCTGGTTGAAGGTGAAATCAGCTGCTCGTGTGGACTGAAACCTGCAGACTCTGTGCCCTCGCGTTTCATAGAGGAGACAGAGTTGTGTGGAAGGTCAGCCGGTTCCTTCATAATCCACACCGACCTCATTAACCCGACACGCAGCCTGCCAAAGTCTCAAGCGCTGCTGGTCCTCGCTAACGGCAGAGCTTCACACCCGCTCAGTCTGCAAACGCCCGCGGCTTCCGGACGAAGAGCTCGGCTGCCGGTGGACTCGGACAGCGAGGGTTGTCCCGCCGCTGAGAGGATCAAGTGTGCGGATCAGCTGGCGTGCGCTGAGTCAGCACTCTGCAGCCTCTCAGGCCTGTTGTGGGTAAACAAGGATTCCTCTGTGAACTCCAGGGAGTCAGAGCCATGTTCATGCCATGGTGTTCGTGTCACGTGTGGGAACGAGCTGCAAACTGTCTCACATGCATGGAAACAGAGTTAAATACATGCTGTAAACAGTGAGAGCACAGAGGTCAAGGTCAGTTCACTCCCACTGCTGTGAAAAGACTGCAGGCTTTAAGCAATAAAAACGACATGAGCTTGTATTTACAGGCTCAGCTCCGTCTGTGTGGAGACACCTGAAGTTCCTCAACGTCCTCCTGGATCCATATTCCTCATATTTGTCTACCTATTACTGTCATTTTATATTTGCCTATTTTGTACACTCGACGTCTCCCCCCTCCTCTGCTGCTCCTCCTGAGGGGTCCTCCATGTTTTCCTTCTTAAAGGAATGAAGGACAGAGGGTGTCGTGTGCTGTACAGCCTTTGGGCTATATAGATAAAGACTATTTAAGTGCTGTAGAAAACAGCAGGTCCTTAAACAGAACTGAGATCAAATGGAGACATCTGCTCGGTGGACACAGAGTTATTTTTAGGTTCCAGTCTGCCAGCTTGAGATCATGTTGCCGTTCCACCTCATAACTTCCTGTGTCTCTGTGAACCATTAGAAGCTGATGTTGGATCAAAACAAGAGTCTGACTCCCAGGTTTTGGCTGGCCTCCTGTTTTGCAAATAGCAGTGTTGGATGTGTAGCAGCGCGGGGTGTTGGCACGTTTACTGTACGTGGTGATTTGTTGTTTCTGCAGCTCCGTGTGGAGGAAACACGGAGTGGAAGGATCAGCTGCTTGTGAGCAGATTAAGCCGCTCCGGCGACGGGTTTAGCAGCACTCGGCCGTGTTTGCAGACTCACTATGTGAAACATGCGTGCAGGCTGTGGTTTCAGTTGGTCATGTGATGCTGCCTGCAGCTCTCCGGCTGCTCAGCATCAAGAAAATGATTGTTTACGTCTTCGCTGCAGCTGCACAGACACGTCACAGTGCCGCCTGCTGGCTGACTGGAGACATTACACTGGAGTTTCAGTCCTTTAACTGGGACGCCTCCACCAGCAAAACAACAGCTGGGCGAGTACAGTGGAAGACATTTAATAATTAAGATTTTCCATAATGGATTTATAATGTCCTGAAATTAAAGTGAGTTCATAAGAATCCCCTAATATATATTTCAAAAATGTTTTCAAAATGTTTTCAAAATGTTCCCACACTAAGACACCACGTGTAACAGAAAAAGATGTCTTCCTGTAGCTTTGTGATGATCACCCCGTTCATTCCAGCTGTCTCTCTCTGCAGCTGAAGCCTGCTCCGCTCAGTGTGGTGACGGCCTCTCTGGATCCACTGTTGGTCCTGAGGAAGAGGAGGAGGAGGAGGAAGACCTGGTGATGATCCCCTCCCCCGTGGCCAGCCCCCCAATCCGCTATGCCTCCTGCACCTCCCTCAACTCCATGGCTGACACCGACCCGGACGGCGGGGCGGAGGAGGAGGATGACGACGAGGACAATGAGGATGAAGAGGAGAGCGGGTTCCTTCGTCTGGACGCCTGCTCTCTGGAGGAGAGCTGGTTCGTCACCCCCCCACCCTGCTTCACCGGCCGCGGCAGCCAGCCCGTCCTCCTGGAGACCAGCCCTCTGGAGAACCTGCTGATCGAGCACCCCAGCATGTCCGTCTACGCCCACCACAGCCCCCCGCGACTGACCCTCGACCCCCTGCCGCGCTCCCTCGACCTGGAACTGGGCTTGTTGCCTGGAAACATGCCCACCGCCCCGACAGCCACGGGCGGGAAGGAGAAGGGCAGACGCACTCTGGATGGCCCCCGTCACAGGTGAAGTCCTGAGAGCTTGAACCTGACCTCTTTACTTCCTGATTAGAATCACGATTAGACTTTGATTGTTTTGTAGATTGAGGCTCCACTAGACCTCTACCCGACACACAGAAGTAGACCTCCAGAGAATATTTGACTTTATAAATAACTTTAACATAAAGTTGTTCATTTTCTGTCGGTACCAGAAGACATTTTCTCTGCTCCATCTAACAGCTCTCTGCTTCTGTTGTTGTCGCCCCCTGCAGGCCGGAGGTGGCAGTCGTCCAGCGTCGCTCCAGCCTCCACTCCGCCTGCTACGCTGCGGCGCTCTCCGCCCGCACCGGCCTCCTGCAGCAGCGGCAAGGTAACATCACCCAACGCACCCAACCGCTGTCCCGCAACGCCCTGCGACGCCTCAACCTGCTGCGCCCCCCGAAGGCCAGCACCATGCACCTGCACCAGCCCAGCCAGAGACACCTCAACTTCTGAGACGTCCTGACGACATCATCATCACCATCATCATCATCATCATCATCATCCCTGTCAGCAGTATGGGAAACTAACACTGGCCACACACACCTCTGTTTTTCTTTCTTTTCAAGAAATCAACACCAGCAACAAGTCGATCTACGTCATCAGCCATCAGTTCCACCCCGATCTGTTCTCGAATCTGATTGGACGGTGAAATAGGGAAAGTGGCTGATTTTTTAAAATTTTTTATTTTATCAGCACATGTGGCCAGTGGGTGAAAAGTTTCTCTGCGTCCCTCCTCATCCTCATCTTCATCCATCCTCCTTCGTTCTGATGCTGAGGAGAAGTGATCATCACGTGTCCCCAACGCTCTCTGTGTCCAATCACAGAGAAGAGGAGTCGTCATGGTGACGCCCCTCTTCTCCTCCTCTTTCTTTTTTCTTCTTCTTGTTCTTTATGGACAACTTAATGTGTAGAATCAATGCTGTAGGTCACTTTACTCGGCGGCAGGTTCACAGCGTGGCAGGACGCTAAGGTGATGTCATGGTGATGTCATGGCAGGGTCATGCGGTCTCTTTGCTGTCTGGCAACTTTTTGGGCAACTTCGCAGTACATCAGGAAACATTTCAGATCCCAAATCACTTGAACATGAACAGTGCAGCAGCACAAAGGTGCCATTTAATCAGTGCAGGGGTGTCGTGGTCGTTGCCCCACAGTGTCGCCCGAAAAGGTGCCAGCAGTGATGAGTCATCGTGGCCGACTCAAATAATCCCACACTGTAACAATCAGTACTCCATAGTTCTTGTGGTTACTTGCCTTGCCTATTTTTACCCAAGACGGTGAGTTCCTACGTTTCCCAGAATGCCTTTTAATAACCACCACAAGAGAATGGGTCAGTTGAAACCTGGCGTGTGGAGTTTGAAAGACGTGGCTGTTTAACAGGCAGGGAGGCGCTAAGGAAAAGATCCTGTCAAGTTGCATTATGGGAAATGTAGCGTCCAGTGTTTTTGGAGTTTAGACTCATAGAAGTGAGTAAAGTCTGGATATCTCTGCGTCTGCTGTAGGATCCCTTTAAACAAACCAGCAGACGTTTATTCCACATCCATTTACGATTAAATACAAAATGTTAAGTGACATTTTGTCCAAGTTAAACGCAGGCGTGAACATGCTGCACTCAGAGGGTTTTCTGTGGAACTGGAGGGTGTAGTAACTGGAAACTGAGAGCGCGAACAGAGACCGAAACCCAAACCTGCACTGCAGCTGCGTTGTGTTTTCTGCTCTTGTAGGTGTGTGTTTCCTTTGTGATTGCTGACTGCAGTCCTCACTACCTGATGCTGCCACCTCATGCCGTCTGTTTGGCGTCGCCTCGTTGTTAAATGCTCCTCGTCCTGCGCCGCCGGCCGAACCTGCCGCTGACTTTGTAATTCAGTACTTTTCACAATATTTTTTTGAAAAAGAAAAAAAGAAAAAAGACGGTAAAATTTACTGGGTTAAATATCACTAAACGCCTTGTTTTAACGGTAGCTTTGAGATGAATAGAAATGTAAAAAAAAAAATTGTATTTAAAAAAAAAAAACTTCCAAAATATTTTTTGAAAAGAAAAAAACAAATTACATATCAGTATGAAGTTGGTATATATGCGTCTCTGGTTTCTTGCTTAGGTATGTTTGGTTATGTTAGTGTGCAATCTGTTGCATGGTTGTAGAGTTGTGTTAGTGTGACGATGGTGGAAAAAAAAGAAAGAAAATGGAAAAAGATTTAGTTTCTTTTTATTATTATTTTTGGTTTGTTCTTAAATGAATCTGCAGTCCACTTCTCAGGGTCACAACCAATCACCTTTACTCTTTAGGAAAATGCAGATTTACTTGACGGCTGATGATTTTTTTTGTGCGTGCTCGGACTTTTCCAGCTCTGTCCCAGCGAGCTTTCCCTCGTGAAAATGTTTGAGAAATAATGGACTTCTAGTTTCGTTTATCTTGGTCCCAGGACTGTGAAAATGAACTCTTGACGCTCTCAGTCGACTGTTGGAAATCCATCAAGATGGAGAGAGACTGTTGGTCTTTTTCAGCGATGTTTATATTCTTTGCTCAAGTGTACCTAACATGGTTTTAGAAATGTACTTTATGCTTTTTAACTATTCTCTTTTCCATGTTAACGTAGTTACATTTTGAAAAACTGTTAAAATATTTAAACCAAAAAAGTAGCAATGATCTTTAACCTTTCACTAGTTTATAATACTGATGTTCTTTTTCTTTGTTGTTGAACTTTTAAGTGTTTGTTAACGGTTCTTGGCCTCGGTGCTCTGAAACGGTGGACTGTCTAATGTTTAATGCGTCTGCTGTAGGGAACGTGGAGCCCGGACCGAGTCTCCACACCGCAGGAGAAAAGAAACTGTCCATCTTATAGAGCGAGTGAATCCTCTGGAAGCCCCCTTCTGCCAGGAATATAAAATAATAGATGAAATGTTAGGACTAAATAAAAACACGCATGGTAACCTACTAAGTCAAAAATATTAAACTCTGATTATTCTTGTGACATTAAAAGCCAAACATTTGACTTGCTACTTACACTAGTTTTGACTTATGTCAAACCACATATCAAATGTTACTTATCTCAAAGTATATATATATATATATATATATATATATATATATATATATATATAAAGAACTTGAAACTCATCACAAACTTTAGACTTTGTATCTTATCATTTTGTAGTATTTTGAGTATTTTATTTATCATTTCTGACTTTTGAGCTTTTTTTTGTCTCTTCTTGGCAGAACTGGGCTTCCATACAGAATCTCATATTGAAACGTAAGCTCTTGTTTTTTGTGGATGAAGATGTGTGGAAAGTCTGCCAGCCTGAATTTACAAGTGTCCACTTTAAGTGATTTTTATAATGTTGTTCTAAACTGGTGAAAGGCTAGACCTTCACATGTTGTTGATTTATTCAAGAAAAAAAAATGATCCAACCTCATTTTACAGTCAGTCAAACATTAAACACGTCGACAGTAGATGATCAAATACATTCAGTCATTGTGACGAAGGACTTCAGGGAGTGGATCCTTGTATATCAGTCTGCAGTAGAAACATGCGAAAGAAAGATTGACTCACTTTTTTTGCAGTGTCGTTCCTGAATCTCAGTTAAATCTGACTTCAGTTTGTCTCTGTGGTCGTGTTGATGGGACGGTAGCATTATTAAGAAAGCACTAACAGACGTGTGTTAGGCGTCCGTACGGTTTGCTGTAAATAATCGATAGTGGAGTGATCCTCTGGTGTGTTTAAGCTTTTCTTTTACTTTTCGAATGTCTCTCTCTCTCTCTCTCTCTCTCTCTCTCTCTCTGCTATCGAGCTTTGCAATCGTGGACGATGTTATTTTGTGTTACTACGATGTTTTAAAAAAAGGCAAACTTAAAGACAGAAGGGATCGGAGGAGACGGTGATGCTCTGTCTCCTCCTGCTGTCTGGAGCCTTTTAGTGTTTCTGTTCATCTCTCCATCATCAGACTAACAGGGATTTGTAATGTTTTTGTTCAATGCCTTGAAATTTGTGGATCACGTGCCTTCCAGGTTGAAATGTTGTAATGACAATGCATCAATGAAGAACTTGAACTCCCTTTTTGTTTTTACGTCGTGAGTGGACGTAATGAATAAAACCACACAGACAGACATCAGAAACCAGCTATGCACCACTCGGAGGAAGCTTGTTGCTCTCGCCGCCGCCCTCCCAGCCCGTGTACAGCTTTTATAATAACTCAACAAACCAGACAGAATGATGTAGCAAAACCTCTTTTCTCTTGTTTGTTTTAAAAAGAAGTGTGAAGAATATTTTGTGGCATTTTTATTTTTCACCAAGTGTTAGACGTTTTTGTTTTTTTTCTTGTTTTGTGTAGTTTACTGGAATAATACAGCACTTTGCCAAAAAGAAAAAAAAGGTGTAGGAATTTTAGGGTTAACTTTTTATTTATCGACATAACTGGTCTCCTTTGTATTTTGGATGTATGACAGATCAAGTCACTCTGTTCTGATGTCAAAAACAAAATGCTAATTATAAAGTGGGGTCATCTGTTTTCAGACTGTAATAGTTATAATACATGTGATCTCTTATTAGCCTATAATAAATGTTTTCATACGCAGCTCTCCTGTCTCTGTCCCGTCTTTTTGTGGAGCTTTGAACCGCATCTCACCGTCTTCATCAGTGAATTGAAGTTGTTGTCGTCACTTAATCTAAATATCAACCTTTGGTCATGTGATAACAAGTGGTCGTTCAGGTTTATTTGAGGTTTAAGGCTCCACGTTGCAGAGAGAAATATTAGACCTTTTAATCCTCTACATTTATCTGACAGCTACAGGTTACCAGTAACTAAATACATATGAGCATGTAAAGTATACAGCATTGTTATTATATAATAGGTTGAATTAGCTCCCTTTTTTACTTGAGTAAAGGGTATGAATACTTCTTCTACCTGTCAATGTGCTACTAGTTTTTACTAGTACTACTGTGTGTACCTACAGGCCTGTCACAAAGTATTAGATCAGAGGCACATTTATTTAGGTCTGTACTACAACACATTGGATTTGAAACTAAGCACTAATCCAGTATTGATGTAAATGAGTTGAGTTGATAGTTGTTGGCTCAGTTGTCATTCGCTGAAGAAGCCCATGAGATACGGTTGAAAACTTTGCAGAAAGCCACTGTCTATTTATATTCGTTTATGTGGTGTTGTGCTGTCTCGTCTCAACAACGTTTCCAAACTTAAAAGCTGCTCTTATACTTTGTATGTAACATCTTAATCTGACCACTAACTTGTAAATGTAGCTGTCAAATAAATATAGTGTAGTAAAAACAACAGTATTTACCTCTGAAGTGTTGAGAAGTGGAGATATTTAAGTTGCATAACAATACAACAACAATAAAGTAGCCTACTTGGTACAGTACGCGAGTATATGTAATTCGTTACTTTGCACCGCCGGATGCATAGTATTTATATATAGTATTTATTATATATATAGTTATAGTTATAGTAAAGCAAAGGAAATAAAGCCGCTTGTCAGCCGCCGTCCGTGTGACAGCAGCTCCACGTGCTCTTTCTGTTTACATTCTGCGGAGGAAGCACGCGGCGGTCGCTGCTCGCTCTCTCATTGGCCTGACGTCACGGAGGTCCCTCCCACAGGCGGGACTCGTACGCGGAAGCTGTTTCGGTGCCGCGAAAAAAACGGCAAATAACTCCTCAATGCGTAAATATTATCACTCAGTCTCACAGTGAGATGACTTAAGAGCGTCTACCGACTCGTTAAAGTTTAACCGGAACGTACGGAAAGCGTTGTTTACTTCAAAAAACCTTCCTGCGGTACGGTGTCCGTTGATAATGAATGTAGACTCCGGTTAAACACGGCAAATAACCCGTTTAATCGCGTCCTAGCGCGTCCAATAAACTGATATATCGAGAAGAGCAGTAAATGAATCCCTTTTAAAACACTCTGTGTTGTTCGTTTGTGAAAATCTCAGTTGAGATTTGAACATTTAGCGCGTTTCTGTGAACCGGGAACGGGCATGCGCAGTGGAGAGCGGCAGGCATACGCGGATATAAGGATTGGCGCCGGCGCCACAGCTGATGCATTCATTCATTCATCACCGAGGAGGTAAGACCCCCGTGCCATATATATCGCTATATGTAGTTTTATATCACGTCTCCACTGTCAATACCTTCCTGGGGTTTTGCATCGTGCATTTCGATCTTAAATATACGTTTTCCCGACGTAGTTTTGTGGAGAGGATTTAAATCTGGACAAGCGAGGGACTGCAGCCATATCTTAGTTTTTAGTTTATATTTTACCTTATTTGAAGGTGTTTCCATTGCTATTGTAATCTACTTTACCTCGTTTTAATCTTGCATGTTGTCCTCGAGGTGTGTTTTGTGGGAATTCGGGGTGTCGTGGAGTTTGTCTGTACAAACACTGCGGCTGCTTTTGTAACTTTAAAACTCTCAAAAGTGTGTTTTTCAGTCTGTCTTTTGGCCTGTTGCCTGTTTTCCTAAATAAAGCAAGTATTCGGTTGTTTACACGCGAAAGCTATAGAACACCAGTTTATCTGCACATCGGGTTTAGCTGGTTATTGTTGACCTAGTTAGCAGTTACCCGGCTAGGTTTGCTAATTTCTGTAGCTCCCCTCCACAGCTTAGCCTCGCGGTGGTCTCGGTTTACCCGACTTTGATGGCGCTTAATGGGCTCTAAAAAGGTTTGCTTTTAGATATGTGGTTCCCAGGAGTTTATTCTAGCAGTTGAGGGCAGTTTGAAGTCATTATGGTTCATCTTTAGCGGTCATTTCTTCTTAGTTTCCCCCCGCAGACCTGGAAGAGGTTTTGGGAAGGCAGGGCTCAAATCCTCCCGCTTTTGCGCTGACGAAATTGGCGCGTCTTTGAGTTTCAATCCTCAAATAAAGTTAATATTTTCGCGGTTTCATACATTTAAACCACACAAGTGTTGTCTGAAGATGTTCGCTTCGTCGCTGAATATAAGAAACGTGGTTTGAAATGCAGTATTTTCGTGCTTTTTTTGTTTGAAATCGAGGGAACAATCAGCCCCCTCCCTTTTGGCTGTAGTTGCCACACTAGCTTGCAGGGCTTGGCTGGCTAGTTTGGATCTTTATCACAAAGTTTTTGGTCTCTTTTGGTTATTTACGGTGAAATGGTAGTTATCATAGTCTTCATATGTGGCGCTTTAACTTGGTTGGTCGACCTTTATTGATTTGTCGAGCTACTTGGGCTCTCTTTTGTCGGTGCTCTCGAGCTAACCTGTATCTCTGGTATCAGAAGCTAACCACATCTTAGACCAGGTCCCAGCCTTTAATATGAGATGTTCTGTTATATCTTGGGGCCCTGTGGTTCCCAGGACCTTCTGTGGCTCCTCCAGGACTTTCTAGGGGCAAGTTAGGCTCTGTTATATAGCATTATTTTAGTCATTTGACTTGGTTCTGGCCTATTACAGGCTTATTCAACCTCACCAGGGTAGCACACACCAGTCACCTCTAACATGTTGTATACTTGAAATTATTGGGGCCCAGTGGCTCCACAGCATGGCCTCAGGGCTCTACAAGAGATCATGTAATAGTTCCAGGAGAATTTGAATAATTACATTAATATAAGCACACAATTCCTCATCCTAGCTGTAGTCTGAGTGTCTGTACATGTGGTCTTCACACAGTTCTGTTAAAGTTGCATCTAAATCTCATCGGTTCCCTCTTCTTTTTTCCTTTGCAGAGGAGCCATAAATACATTCGACACAATGTCCAGACGCAGGTAAGCAGCAGTGGTATTTTGGGGGGGGGCCTCACTGGGAAGAGGACTGATCCTCTTTACTAGTGCGGGGTGATGAGGCTGAAACTGTTAATATTAAGGATATTTTCTGATATTGATAATGGCAAATGTGTGTGTTGTCATAGATTATGTGACTCATTGTTAGTTTCATGAGATCTTGCGCCGAAACATTTCAGGCAATATACATCGGTGGATTGATAACATAGGATCACATCTTCTCCAATGTGATTTCATTAAACGTTAATAATATTTTCCAGCTTACGTGTTATAATATTCACGTTCATTTTATTTCAGTCATGTAAAATCTTCTTTAACTCTGTTATCCAACACTTGTCAGATTACAGGAACTTTGGCGAGTTGAGAAAAATAACTGATGCAATTTATTAAACATTTGATAACTCAACTCCACCATACACGGTGGTCAAGCTAAAAATCTAAGTTAAATCAAACTGTAGTCTTCTGAAATACTGTCTGGATGTAAAGCTGTGATGCTAATGTAATTTTATCTTAATTTCAGCGGTCGCATCACTTTGCAAGCCAGAGATTCAAACACACCTGAGCCAGCTCTCAGAGCCCCACTGAAGAAGAGGAAGTCAGAGGTTTGTGTTTTTAAAGTACTTGTCTGATTGCAGGCATGACTTTCTGTTAATTTCAGTGTTTAATATGATCCTTTTTTTAAAGCCCATTGAGCTGTTTTTAGATTGGAGTTTAGTCTCAGGTTTATTATCCTGTTGTAGCTGTTAGCACTGATACCAACTCACCAGTTCATTTTGATTTTCTTCTCCAGCCTTCCAAGAAAAAGCTACAACCTGCTGCCAAGAAACAAAGCTATGAAATACAGGTCAGTGTGTCTACATGTCATTAATTCTAAATAATTGTGTGTGTGTTTGTAACTGATAAGAGTTGAGACTGCGATGTGTTTTGTTACTAGTTTATTATCTGTGTTTTGTATCCCCCTCCCTTCCAGTGCGTCCTGCCCAGTTTTAAAACTGTGCAGTTTCATTGGTGTTTCCTATATTGAGAGCGTCCATTTTGTTGTACCCTAGTTCATCTGTAATATGCCTGATATCTGTTTGCATGTGTATTGAGTTTAACCCCTGTTTTGTCTCTACATACCTTTTTTTTCCTATATATTAGACAAAGCACCTTAAGCTAGTTATTGTATTATCTTGATGAGGTCAGTGTGAAGGAACAGGTCAAAGTGACTCAGTAGTTCTGCAGTAACAGTGCAGTACCTTCTTTTCACCGCTAGGTGCCACAGTTAGCTTGATTAGAAAAAAATCTTAACTCATTTAATTAATTGAATTGACAACTTGAAGTGCTTTACATTAAAGTACATACAGCAACAAACAGTTGTACAGAAAAATATGATAAATAAGATGGAAGAAAATGCAACGATGGCAAAAAGGAAATCAAGGAAGTGGGTGTGTGGTCATACCATAGTTCAGGGATACTCGCCGTGCTGTTGACCACTCTGTCGGTCTGAACCGCCTGTTTCTGTTATTCATCCTTCGTCTTTTTCCAGAAGTGTTGGTCGGAGGAAGGAGCGAGTCCGTGTGTCCTCATCGAAACTCCCCACAAAGAGCTGGAGCCTGCAGATCCGTCCAGCTTCAAGCAGTACACATTCAAGAACCTCTTCATCAAGGCCTCCCCCATTCCTCGCCTCAGGTAACTGCGTGTTTTACACCTCAATGAGGCAGCTGCTCCTCGACACTTCATGCTGAGACGTTACTCCACCCGACTCTGTATTCAGAGTTGAATGCCCTCGTTCACCATGAAGTCTTTAGTTGAGACGTTTGATTTCCTCCAATATGAACCAGCAGCTGATTAAAGTTACACAAAGGCTTTAATATCTTTGAATTTTACACACGTTTAAAGTAAAAGCACTTCTTTTTGGATGTAAAACTAGCCTCCCCTCGTGTTGTAGACTGACCTTATTTTTCATCGTCTGTTTGGATAATTGAATATAACATTAAGTAGAAACGTTAGATTTGCATACAGCTGAGATAAAACTAAGGAGGCTCCTCACCTTCTACTGAACCAAACAACAAATGAACAAAAAGAAGGTTAAAACCTGGCGTTTCTCTTCCAGCTGGGCCAGTTCAGATGACGTGTGGATCAAAATGCTCAACAAGGAGCTGAAGTACGTTCATGATAAGAGCTACCTGCAGCGGCATCCCAAACTGCAGCCCAAGATGAGAGCCATCCTGCTGGACTGGCTGCTCGAGGTGAGGAGGGGGTGGACAGAAAATATTAGTTTCCTTTTTTTATTATTCAGATATTTAAGATGGAGTTTAAAATGGCGCTAATCATACGTTTCTGTATCCGTCTGTGTGCAGGTGAGTGAGGTGTACAGCCTCCACCGGCAGACGACCTACCTCGCTCAGGACTACTTCGACCGCTTCATGCTGACTCAGGAGAACGTCAACAAAGACTACCTGCAGCTCATCGGAATCACAGCGCTCTTCATCGCCTCCAAGATAGAGGTGAGTCCCTCCTCATCCTCTACATCTAACCACAAGTTGACTCTCGCATGCTGGTTCTGATCAGAGCGTTTGCACACAAAACATATGACTTTAGTTTTTATTAGTTTGTTATGCATGTTGATCTGCCCGGGCTGCACCAACTAATGTAAAACCAGAGCAGCACATATTTCATATTACACAACTTCTACAATAAAATAAAAGACTCATGTAATTGTAAACTAGAGCAGACAAAGTTGGGACTAATGTTCCATCATCAAAGTTCAAATTACACCAAGTTTCATGATTTCTGTAATAACTTCTCTGTTCTGTTCAGGAAATCTACCCTCCCAAAATCTACGAGTTCGCCTACGTCACAGATGGAGCCTGCGACATGTGGGACATCCAGCGCACAGAGCTGCACATACTGAAGGTATGAAGAGATGTGCTGCAATAGAAATGTTTAAACTACTGGAACTTCATTTGGCTTCAATAGAAAAACAATAACGGCGTCCTCTGAAACAAACTACACATTGAAGAAGCCCTTTAGTTATTCTGTCAACAGCTTTCAGAGCAGAGAAAGTGTTAACCGATGATGTAAACCTTCGTCTGTCTCTGTGTCGTCCTGCAGGCGTTGGACTGGAATCTGTGTCCGGAGACCCCTATCTCCTGGTTGAAGCTGTACGCTCAGGTGGAAGCCCAGACAGACGGAGACAACTTCCTGGTGCCGCAGTTCTCCCAGGAAACGTACATCCAGATCACACAGGTACCTTCACACCTGCATCACTAACACCTGGAAAACAAACCCTCTCACGTTACGATCAGAGAACATGTCTCGCTGACCTCTGACCTGTGCTGTGTGTTGCAGCTGTTGGACCTGTGTATGATGGACGTCAACTCGTTGGACTACAGCTACAGTGTTCTTGCTGCAGCGGCCTTCTGTCACTTCTCCACGTTTGACGTCGTCCATGAAGTCTCGGGTAAGTTTGATTTTCCCGCCTGAACGTGTGATTTAAAAGTGAAACTATTGAGCACCAGAATTCAAATGTTGCCGGAGGTGAAATGGTTTTCTTAGGCTTTACCTCTGAGTCCTCACCCGTCCTTCTGTGTCTCCATCAGGCCTGACGTGGGACAGCGTGGCTCCTTGTGTTCGGTGGATGAGTCCCTTCATGGACACGCTGCGATCTGAAGCTACACCTCAACTCAAGAGCTTCGCCAAAGTCAAAGCTGACGACAGACACAACATCCAGACACACGTGGCTTATCTGGACCTACTGGTGAGCAAAACACTGCCTCTACAACAGGGCCTCAAGTCTTTACGTCTTAGAGTGACAACTGGGGCTGGGTGTGTGATGCAAGTACTCCGTCATGGTATGGCATCAAAAGAAAAAGTAGTTCAGCTAGTTAAGAGACTCAAACATTCAACTGCCCTGTAAGAGATGGACGACGGTCTACAGTCCTTGTTCTGTCGACACGAAGAGACTTCATATTAAAACCTTACTGTAACTCTAGAAAATGTCTCCTTGATTTGTGCGACGCATCATTATATTCACGCTAAGACAGTATGACGATGAAATGTACAGTGACTAATAACGTATACGTGGTTGCATTAAATAGACTTGAAATGCGACATTACTCTCTGAACCAGAGCTGCAAAGTGTGGGAAGTGGGACGCCTTGATGTGGTAGAATCAAATGATGACTCTGAAACAACAACTGACGTTTTCAGTGGTTTAGACGGACACATCTACATGCTGCAGTGTCGAGCAAGGCCCTGACAGCAGCAGGGTGTGGGGTTTAAAGTCCTGCCAGAGCCACTTCAAATTGGCCAGATTCCATAATAATCAATGAAATGTTTGACAGTCCTTTGTGACTAACGTTGAGTGTTTTTGGTCCTGCAGAGAAAAGCTCAGGAGCGTCGCATCGACAACGTCGACTGTCAGCTGTCGCCCGTCGCTGTGGGAGCGATCCTGACTCCGCCCAACAGCACAGAGAAACCAGCCAATCCCTGAGCAGGACACGACCAGCGAGACACGCTACCTCTCCACAGTTTGACCTGGAGCGACTGCCGACCTCTCAGACCACATCAGCTCGTCACCAAACTTCATGTAGCACGTTTTTTTTCTTTTTAACACTAAGTCAGGACTCTGATTCCTGTTGGTCCTTTTTATTCATTTGGTTTTAGAAAACTGTCAGGAACTGCAGTTCTCAGGCAGGTAACCAAACTCTTATTTTAAACAATTCAAACCAGGTTAACTAGTTTGACTCTTGGTCTGAGCCAGCAGCAGCTGGAGTCCACTGATGTGAAGTGACGCAGACAGGGAAGCCAACTTTCCTTTGTTTGTTTTGGAAACAGAACTTTTGGTACCTGCGAGGTATTATCTGGGAGTTTTACTGGTGCTGTTCTTGAAATGGAGGCTCACAGGCCTTCAGATGGTGCTTCAGTCAGATTCTCAGGAAAAAGGAAATGAGCCTCATTTTCTGCATTTATCACAGCCAACATTTCATTCCACTCTGAACTGAGGAAATTAAAGTGTTTGATTACTCTCCTCTCCTAAATTCCCATTAAAGTGTGTAAACTTTTACATTGACGATGTGATTATCTGCATGAGCCATAGGAACAATCAGACTGTTGATTCACTGTGTAACGTCTTGAAACCTGCAGGTGTTTTGAATGCACCTGACCTGTTTGTGGCTCAATAATTCCCTCTTTATTAATTATTATAGTTGCAACCTGGTTGCACATTCTTGTTACATTCCTGGAAGACTTGACTTGCATAAGGAAACTGCTTACAATTGTGCAACGTTTCATTTTTCAGTGCTGGTATTTATTGATAAGCCTTAGTATGTAAAAACAAAATGTCCATATGTTAAATCTTTCAGTGAAGAATGAGCTCAGTTTGATCACCGCCAAAGGCAAAAACTATTTATGATTTTGCTCCGTGACACCTGTTGTTGAATTACAGTTGCTTGTTAAATGTTGTAAACTAGCCTGTCCTGTCTTAGTGCCTTTTAAAGACATATGAACTGTACGGCAACTTAATTTAAGCTAGAGCGAGCCAAAAGGCTGCTGAGAGATGGAACAAACCTGTGACTGTAAACCTGAAACCCTCCACAGCTCGGTGGAGACTCTGCAGTGAACAAACAACCATGTAAACTGTATGTAGATGTTAAAGAATGTATGTTTTTGTAAATAGAACAATTCAGAAATGTGTAATTTTCTTTTATATTGGAATGTTTTAAATAAATGAAGTGAAATGGACTGAGTTTGGTCTGTGTGACTGCTGATGAGAGGGGAAGAAATGGCCTAAATTTAGTTAGTTTCTTTTTAAATACTGGAGACTTACATTTCGGATGCATTTGAGAAAATCTGGTGCCACGTAAGTCAAATCTGGAAACAAGCAGTGTCGAGTTATTTAGTCCTCATCTTGTCTTTCCTCTAAACTCACCGTCCCTGAAGAGAAAACAAAACACAGGACAGACCGTTAAATGACAGTTCAATGAGCTGAAAGCATCAAATGTTCTATATTGAGGAACTCTGCAGAGATCACTAAAAGAAAACCTAAAAAATAAGAATTTAAAGTGGAGAAAAAAAACTTCCAGCTCACAAAGTAAGTGAGGAGCACAGCTGTGCTTCCTCCTTCAGAGGTCCATCTGGACTTCTAGGAAACATCTCTGTGAATGAGGTCTAATGATACCGGCCTGTTAGTTTCCACACGGCAGCGACGGGAGCAGAAGCTCGCACACAGACAGCAGGTCTCAGTTCAGTGCGACGTTTGTAGTTTCAGCAGTCGGAGAGAAAACCAAGACGACTTCCAGCACGTGTCAAGAAAAACAGTCACGTGCTAATGAGGGAAAACACACACACAAACACACACACACACACACACACACACACACACACACACACACACACACACACACACACACACACACACACACACACACACACACACACACACACACACACGACAAAAGACTGCATAGTGACTGTGGCACTCACCCGTGTTGGGTGGCTTGCATCCCTGTGAGTGACATATATAGGGTATTCTGGCAGACAGAGGCCCCCCCCATACATACACCCCCCCCCCCCCCCCCCCCTTTTAAAAAGTGTATTGTGTCGGCCTGGGAAAGCGTGGCCTCAACCCCTACACACACACACACACACACACACACACACACACACACACACACACACACACACACACACACACACACACACACACACACACACACACACACACACACAGCTCAATTTAAACATACAACAATTCAATAACAGAAGAAATGAATGAATGAAATAAACGTTGCTTCCTTTGTAAACTACATGTGGTGAACTGCGGCCCTGAGAGCCCCATGTTACTGATCATTTCAATTAATCAATTAATTAGTAGAATAAACAATTCATCAGTGACAAAGTGATTAATGAGCTAAAGTCAGTGATCAGCTGCTTCCATCTACTTCCTGTTCTGTTTCATATCACTACACATTTAACATTTATACAACAATAACAACACGTAACACACACACACACACACACACACACACACACACACACACACACACACACACACACACACACACACACACACACACATCACAGCCTCATATAGAGTCACATTTTCTAAGACACAAACTTTCTTCAGTTTGTCTCTCAAGAAATTCAAACATTAAATTAAAATATTCAATAAAAAAAACCAATTTAAACATTTTAATTCAAACGATTTAATGGAGCCATTTCTCCTATTTAATTTAATTACAACTAATTTAATGACTAGTTTTAGTTGAGAGAAGTTAAACTGGCTTTCATCAGCACAGTAATTTAATTTCGACTTTCTGTCAGTGAAACTATTTAACACTTAAAAGTTGAACCTCCTCCAGTTGTTCTTTTGATCTGATTCTGTTTAAATGTTCGTGTGGACATTTTGTCCTTGTTTGAAATATTCTTCTATATTAATATTTTATATTCTCAGCATTGAAAGGAGGACTTTTACTTAAGTAAAAGTAGAAATACCACAGTGTAGAAATACTGAAATACTGAAGAAGTACTGAATTCTAATTTTTACTTAAGTGAAAGTACAACAGTATTGGCATCAAAATGTACTTAAAGTACTAAAAGTAAAAGTAATCATTATGCAGAATGTTCCATTCATTATATTATTGGATTATAAATATTCATTATCATTTAAAGTTGCAGCTACTATTTTATATACTGCCGGTTAGATTCCTCTATAATTATATATCATTTATTTGTTGATAATACGAATCTGAATCTGCAAAGTAACTAAAGCTGTAAAATAAATGTAGTGGAGTAGAAGTATAACGTGGCATAAAATGGAAATACTCAAGTACAAGTACCTCAAAAGTGTACTTTCCACACAACAAGAAAAGGAAGCAGCTTTCACTGTGAGCAGAACTCGACGGAGGAGCTCCTGTTATGGAGGTCAAAGACAACACAGACCAAGCAGACCAGCTGCTGCTGCAACCCCCCAGCACACACACACACACACACACACACACACACACACACACACACACACACGCACACACACACACACACACACACACACACACACACACACGCACACACGAAATCTAATTCTTACATTGACCCTGAAACCAGGTCTTAACCTGAAACCAGGTCTTTAAGTGAACAACAGGTCCTCACTGTCAAGGCCTACAACTCATACTGGTCCTCACAAAGAAGTATAAAAACACACACACACACACACACACACACACACACACACACACACAGCTACATCAGAGCATGATAACCTCCATTGTTTGTAACAATGCATATGCTTCATGTCAACTCAATGTCCACTCTGTCTGTGTTTTGGGGGGGTTGTGTGGGGGTCAGAGGTCATTTTCCCAGAAAACGCAGACTCAGTAAGATAAAAGGTCTGCATATGCAGTCTATGTTCTGGTCTGTAGTCTGGACTCAGATCTGAATGTTTGCATCTACACTCGATGAAAAACCTCCTGCACATGCGCTTGAGTTCGTATGCTGCAGTCGCATCAGATGCACTGTGCTTAAACAAGAGACGAACTGAACCTGGAGGGGGTTTGGGGCTGGGGTCAGAGGTCACAGTCTGGGTCTGAGCAGAGGGGCGGGACCTGTAGGCTGTGGGCGGGGCTTTCCTGAGTTCTCCTGCTGCAAGACCTGATTCGACAAGCAGGCAGGACAGGAAGTACAGCAGCCATGGGGACATTAGCTGCAGGAGCTAACAGGCTAACAGCACTCACAAAACAGAGAATGACCAACTCTGAATTCTGACTTTACCCCCCCCCCCCCACCCCCACACTCTTCTTCTTCTTCTTCTTCTTCTTCTTTTACAGAAGAGTCTGTTTATTCAGCAGCTTGCTTTCTGTCAGTGTTACTGTCATTTGTTTCATTTCAAAAACTTCCCTTTATCAACAATCTACTAAATTCTACAGGTCAGAAACTCCACAACATGTTGTCTTGGAGATAATCAGGGAAAAGATCAACCCTGACCTCCGTCTGAAGCTGCCTGGAGCCTGGAGAGTCACATGGACTCACATGGACTCACACTGCCTCTTCTGTTTCCCATCACTCCAGAACTAAATCCTGTGTTTACTTAGTTTTAGATATAAAAATAATTATTCATATAATTCATACTTTTCTGTTTGTGTTTGTTTTTTGTTGAGGTGAAGTGAAAAAGATGAATTAGAAAGGATCAATTCACCGGAGAGAAATACGGTTCTCCCCTTCTGGACTGAAATGAGCTCAGAGGAAGTGACAGAAACAACCGCTGCACATGAAACACGATGCTTTTTAACTACTTTATATACGTTAGCTAGTTTAACTGCTTTAGATACAGTTAGCTAGTTTAACTGCTGTATATACAGTTAGCTAGTTTAACTACTTTATATACAGTTAGCTAGTTTAACTACTTTATATACGTTAGCTAGTTTTAACTGCTTTATATACGTTAGCTAGTTTAACTGCTTTATATACGTTAGCTAGTTTAACTGCTTTATATACAGTTAGCTAGTTTAACTGCTTTATATACGTTAGCTAGTTTAACTGCTTTATATACGTTAGCTAGTTTAACTGCTTTATACACAGTTAGCTAGTTTAACTGCTTTATATACGTTAGCTAGTTTAACTGCTTTATATACGTTAGCTAGTTTAATTACTTTATATACAGTTAGCTAGTTTAACTGCTTTATATACAGTTAGCTAGTTTAATTACTTTATATACAGTTAGCTAGTTTAACTTCTTTATATACAGTTAGCTAGTTTAACTGCTTTAGATACAGTTAGCTAGTTTAACTGCTGTATATACAGTTAGCTAGTTTAACTACTTTATATACAGTTAGCTAGTTTAACTACTTTATATACGTTAGCTAGTTTTAACTGCTTTATATACGTTAGCTAGTTTAACTGCTTTATATACGTTAGCTAGTTTAATTACTTTATATACAGTTAGCTAGTTTAACTGCTTTATATACAGTTAGCTAGTTTAATTACTTTATATACAGTTAGCTAGTTTAACTTCTTTATATACGTTAGCTAGTTTAACTGCTTTAGATACAGTTAGCTAGTTTAACTACTTTATATACAGTTCGCTAGTTTAAATACTTTATATACAGTTAGCTAGTTTAACTACTTTATATACAGTTCGCTAGTTTAAATACTTTATATACAGTTAACTAGTTTTAGGATCAGAGTACTTCTTCCACTACTGTTTGGGGATTTACTTAACAGTGTTTGGAATAAATACTCACATTTTGTGGTGAACTTTTTTATTTTTAGTAAGTAGGATTACAGTCATTAGCTTGTCTTGTATGAATGCAGGATTTACTGCTGTGTAAATGAGATTCTAGACTGCATTATTAAATATAATCATAAAATAATTAAAGTTTCAATATGAAGTCTTACTTGATGAGAGTTAGTTTCTGTCTCACAGCATCATTTGGCAATGATAATATCTTAAAATGCATTGTATGAAAATACATTGATGAATGTTTACAATGTTGTGATGCTCTAATACACTTTATGCATGAATCATTACTTAGTTTGATAGGTTTTCATTTTGCATGCTGTTTGAGACCAAAATGAGAAGAACAGCATTGTGTTGGTGTTCTTTTTGCAATTTGAAACTCAAAGCAATTATAAAATACAGTAAATAACTGTCAGTGTGTGAAACAGAAAACCATCCAGTCCTGTGAACTATCAGAGTTCACCACATGGTGGCAGCGTTACCTCATAAAGAAGTATAAACATGGATCTCTAAACTTCCACAAGTCTGTGAGTCCCAATTCCAGAGGTGGAAGAAGAATTAGCATCAACATATTCTTTAGGAACCAAACGTACTCATTTATATATTGTTATATTTATATTATTATTATTATTATATATAATATATATTATTTGATTATAATTATTGTTATGTTTATTATTAATGTGTTCCTCACTTTAATGTTGCAGCTGGTGAAGATGGGGCTCATTTTAACTACTTCATATGGCCGACAGCTGGGTAGCTTGTGAATTCTATTAACTGTATTATTTATTTAATGTATTAGTTATACTTTGTATTATTAATCTGATTCTGCAAAGTAACTAAAGACAAATGTAGTGCAATAAAAAGTACAATATTTCATTCTGTATAAAAAAAATGGAAATACTCTTGTACTTGTAAAGTACCTTATGATAAGTACTTGAGTAAAAGTACTTAGTTGCCCAACTGCCCAATTCCATACTACAAATTACACTGGGGAACAATTTGAAAAAAAATTCTTTTTTTCTCCACAGCTTACCCTCCAGATAAGCAGAACTCCACTGATTATCTGTAGTAAGACTTGCCAGCTGATTACGATTGGACTCATCTACAGCTACGTGGCAACTTGTTTGTGCAGTCACAACTGAGACAGTGCGGTGAGAGGTGTGTGCAGCTCCCAATAGGTCAGTACTATCACACACATATCTGTTAAGTACAGTATTTTTCATATTTTTTAAGAAAACGGGGATCCTATAGTTCAAAAACTTGACGTGATAGAGAAAAACTGAGATCAGTTTTGGATTCCGCACCCAAAAATTAGTTAAAAACAGCTGTCAGACCTAACTCAACAAAAATTGTGTTCCCCAGTGTTATTTGTATACAGTATGTACTATTTACTTAAAAAACACATACTTAATACTTAGTATTAGTTTTAATACTTAACATACTTTGTTTTGTCGCCTCCTGTTTCCAAAGTCCAGAAGGAACTTTAACAATTTTTAAGTCAACATGGATGTGAGGTCTTAAAAATTCTCAGAAAAATTGACAATTGAACATCTGCATTACCATGACAACCGGACCAACTACCTGCTGAGGAAGATCACGAGAATGATCAAAAGCTTGCACACAAAAATAATTAACCCGAAACAATAAAATATGTGAGACAATGCGGTTCAATCTGGAACATCACTACTAATGAAACTTTATTTTGATTTAATAATTACTTTTAGTTTTAGCTGTTTTACTAGTGTAAGTATGTAGGACAGCTCTTTATTCCTGTTTCTGCTGTCTAATGATCTTTCTTCTTCTCTAAACAGAGCACCAAAGTACAGATCGAATCTTTGGGGAAAAGCTGTTTTTATTAAAAGTCATATACAAAAGGAATATTCCATGTTAGGTTGCTATAAAACGTCCATATGTACATCATATCATACGCATCAACACAGCTCAGTGCTAAATGACACTTTACACTCTCAGTCAAATAAATGTGTGTGAACTCGACACACATATTAAACTGCTTTAAAAACACTGGATTTACACAAACATCAACAGATGTGTCACACGGCAACAGGTCAGAACTCAAGACACAACATCTGGAGCTTCACATCAGCTTAGAAAAAGACACCTGTGTTATTTCATTTGGATGCATAGCTTTGAGTACAATTCTTTGAAATTCTGGAAAAGTCTCAGACTAGAATCCATAGAATATTCTGACTTTTGGGGTATTAATTCTTTAGTTCTACGAGTGTTTTCCGGTGAAGAATCATGAAGTGCAAATCAAAAAGCTTTCAGATATCTGGATTGGTTCGTCTGTGTTGCCATTTTGTCGGCTGACGATTGAGTTACGCACTTCTCCTGTCAGAGTCCCTTTTATCAAATAACAGAGTTCACAGTGAACTCTCTGATTGTACTCTCTGCTCCCTCCGACTCCCTCCACAAGTTTCTTAAAAACCTCGACGGGAGCGTTTCCTCATTACGTATAAAACTACATTCATCAGGCGGTGTAATGACAACATACGTAGCCGAGAGGTAGGCTGGGAAACAACCATCAGACACGACGCTGGTTAAAGTCTGCGGCCACCACCGAACAAACTGCGGCTTCACATTTTCTGTTTAATTTAAAAATCACATTTGGTTGGTTGGAAAGCGCAACAAGGAAACGTGTGTGTGCTGCGCAGGTGGGAGGTCTACCTGCGAGGGGCTGAACACACCTTTCTTTTGGTCCTCATCTCACCTTCAGGGAGGTGCTCTAAGAAACACCCTCTGACCACAGCCGGCAGCGTGCGACGTCTGAGTCTAACTGGAGTCTAACTGGAGTCTAACTGGAGTCTAACTGGAGTCAGCAGAGAACTGCATTCTTTGAGTGGAGCGATGAAAAGACGACACAGTGAACACGAAACAAACTTGAGTGGAAATCGACCTGCTGGTTAAGATCTGAGAGCAGCACAGAGTCACCACCCTGATCCGTGTTTTGAAGCTGCAAAACAAACTGAGTCCCTTAACTTTTGCTCAAGTTGCTTCTCAGTTTTCTCTGTTTGTATCTCTCGCATGTAAACTGTGAACGTGAAGCCCTGAAACACTCAGCACACACGTGGTTCTGTATATGTTACATCGGGTGAGCCGGCACAGTTTGCCTCCAGTCGGGTCACATGAAGCTTTATCTTCACATTATCGAAGAAAAACTGCTTTAGCATGCACCGTCCTTCTGACCCCAGGTCCTGAGCTGATGCATGTGGAGTGGTAATGAGTCAAAAGTTCAAATTCGTTGAACCAGAGCCGGTGCAGTGGGTGCAGCTAACGGCTGCAGGCTACTTCTGCTTGTTCTGCCATTAACGATGGAGGACTAAGGTTTCTCAACGTAACTACAAGATCACGACAGGTTACGAAACTAGTTAAATACTCCCCCAAGAATTCTGTGCAAAGCTGCATGAAGAGCCTGAATATTCTGCTGTAATGTGAATATCTGGATTCTGTGCTCAAACTTTGTCCTGCGGTTTTCTCGAATCTGAACTTGCAGATGATTAAAACTTGTTTTGTGCTTCCTCAACAGTTTCATCATTAATCAATCTGTCATTAATACTTCCACCTTCCAGACTGTGACTCAGCTGCACGACGAAGACGTCATCAAACAAACTGTCTACATGTGACCTGGAGGATACCGTCGGCCTGAACTCCACAACAAGCCCACTAGTGAAAAAAACAGAAACACTCAAAGTGACGCCGTCCAGCACGTTAACACAAGCAGCTGCGAGAGGAGAGCAGCTCGGGGACGTTTCTACACGGGAGTATAAAAATAATCTCTCATCTGAAAACTATCAAAGCTTATTGTACACGTTGGAAACACTGAGCGGGAAAAGTGTTTTCATCTGGTCTTCATCAACGTCTTTTTGTCTTTTACTGGCACACAGATTCCTCTGTCCTGTCGGAGGACTCGGACTCCTCCACTAGTGCAACAGGAAGGCAGAAAAGAGGAAAGAAAAGCTGGTTGGAGGTTAATCTGGAGACGCCGACAGCAGCGAAGCGAACACAAGAAAATAAAATCGTCCTTGGGAGACTTTCTTTGCAAAATTGACTTTTTGTTTGTAGGTTTCAGGTTGTGTGGTGGGGTCAGAAATAAAAAACTGTCAGGCGGCAATAAAAGGATTAAAATGCCCTTAAAGAAGAACTCTGAGTTCTTTGTGAGACTCACATCAAGGCCTTAATGTTGTTGGTGTTGGTGAACCAGAACCAGAATCATTCTTACAGTCACCCACAAGACTTCTGACATAGTTTGATGGTAATATTCCTCCAGAAAGCATAAAAAAACACCACCATAGACCCTGAAAGTCCACATTTGAGAATAAAATTCAGCGACCCACAAACTGCCAGCAAACAAAACAAATGAAATAAATACAGCACATTGAATAGCTTTTTAAAAAATGCCAAAATAAATAAAGATGTTTGACGTATTCCTGTGTGAAGCTGGTACATGAAGCTCTCTGTGCTTTTCTTTTCTCGGCTGCCGCGTCCACGTCACATTTACCGGAAGCTGATCGGGAGGTTTTTACAGCAGAGTTTTAGTAGCATTTGTGTTTTGAGGCCATTTTGAATTTGAGTCAAAGTCCTTGTGTGTCGGATGTTGATAGTTTTGACTTCTGATTTGAATATTAAAGCATTTTAAAACATCTGACGTCAGCTTCGCTCACATGAGCCACAGTTTGAGTTTGTTTTACTCACATTAGTTTCTCTGCTGGTTTCCTGTTTGCTCCTCATGACTGACTGGACTCAAGATTACAGACTGAGCCAGTTGGACTTGCCTTTATCAGGGCCAGCAGCCAATCATGACTGAGAATTTTGAGGAGGTGTCTGGTGCAGCCAATCACATCTCAAGGCTCCTCAGAGCTGTGTGGGCGGGACACAAACCCTGAATCCAGTTTCCACTTCATATTTATTTTAAGAGTTTCATTCTTCCTTAATCTCAGACAACAACGACAGTGAACAGTGAACAAGAAACATGTGTTTCTTTTCTTTTTGTGTTAATAAAAAATCATTTATCTCCTCCCTCACATGAAGTCTAATCAGCCAAAACAACAGAACATGTCCGTGTGTCTGGACCGATGTGGACGGGGGCTTTCAGGACTAATGACCACCAACAGGTGAGGCTGGCCTTGACAGGCTGACAGATAATACATTTCATTTAAATCATCCAAATTAATGATGACTTTTTGTTTTTGTCAGAATGATGTGTGACGCAGCAGAGCACAGTTCCTTTTCCTTCAGCATCAATATTCTTTTAAATATCGTGATGTTGATTTTAGCTGTATATGATAACTGACTCCTGTTTTGTATTTAGTTTTTGGTTTGTTCCAGATTGGACTTGAACGCAGCACTGAGTCCCCCCCGGTCTGTATTGACTGTATGTTTAGGTGGTGACGTGTAGCGCCCCCTAGTGGTGATGAGGCAGGGGGTCGTGGCTGTGGCCCCTCTGTATGTAGGCCACTGCTTCCCTGTACGTGAGGGTCAGCTGGGGCCGGTCGTACATCTCGCTCAGAGCCTGGAACTTGGGGCCCCACCGAGACAGCCTGTCATAAACAAACCCTCCTTCATCATCCTCCTCCTCCTCCTCCTCGTTGCCACGGGCGATGGCAATGTTTCTACGTGACACGGCCGACCCCAGTGAGCTGAGGCTTCCTGCCGCCGACCCCGAGCCCTCCACGCACCACACGTGGTAGGCGTCCGGCGGGAACGCCTCGCTGTCGTTGTCCGCCTCCCAGATGATTCGCGCCACATAGCTTTTAAAGTCCACGTGGGAGCGCCACCCCGAGGGAACGTCCACATAAGCTCCCGCGTCGCTCGTCTCCGCGTCCCTGCCTGCGTGAGAGGTGAAGTTAGCGTAGGTCGCGTCGCTGGCGTAGTTGTTGGTGGTGGCGTGCTGATGATGGTGATGATGGTGATGCGGGATGCTGAGGTAGGGAGCGCCTGAGCTGCAGGAGGAGCCGGACGGGTGAACTTCCTCCTGGGAGCCGGGTGAGGATTTGATGAGGGGGGCGGTGGTGCAGGACGAGGACTGGGACAAACTGGAACACAGCGGACGCTTCAGCTCTGTGATGTCGTATCCGTTCTGGAAGAAGATGAAGGAACTGTTCTAGTGTCAAGTTGTTACATAAAAAGTAGAAGATGGTGGCCATTTTGTGTGTGTGTGTGTGTGTGTGTGTGTGTGTGTGCGTACCTGGTCCTGCTCCCCCCCTCCCTCCTCGTTGTAGTTGAGGATGTTTTCTCGGATGTCCTCCCAGCTCTCGTGTTCAGCGGGGATGTGGTAAACTCCTCGCTTCCTGAACTTATTACGGCTGCCTTTCTGGTTCCACACCGTCACCGCCACCAGCACCGCTACACACACACACACACACACACACACACACACACACACACACACACACACACAGAGCGAGAGAGGAGGACAGTATAAATATGCATCGTTGCGTAAATGTGTTTCTGCACCACCGGGACAGATTTCATTTCCTTCCTGTACATTTGTAGCAGCAGCTCATTAAAGCTGCTCTGTGGAGCCTCAGTAAATTATTATGTTATTAAGTATTATGTTCATTTAGAAGCATCAGTGTAATTACTATCATTTAATACTATAATTACTATAAACAGGTGAAAAACAAACGAGTCCATTAGTGGGAGGAGAGTCGGTCTTTATAATCCGTCAAACTTGCTTCCAAAGTCTCCTTCAGAATGTTTGTCCTCTTCAGGGGAGAGCAGAAAGCAAGAGGGCTGATGGGAAATGAAGTCTTAATGTGGAAGAACTGACAGTGCCATTGGTGGGGAGCAGTGTCAATAATGACATGTGTTTTTGTAAACTTTGCGTAACTAGACTCTCGATGTCGGCGCTGTCTGCAGGTTCGTGATCGATGCTGATGGAAAAACTATTGATCTGTCCAGAACACTGATACACAAGTTTAGAACAAAAGGTCTTTAGAGGAGACGGTCGATTTTACACCACATGCAGTCACATGGTTTGATTGTTTTTGAGTTTGATACTCATCGCTCTCTGACATCTGTAACTGAGTTTAAGTTGATTTGTTAATAAACTGATGATCTGTCACCTTCATGTTCTAATGTTTAGATCAGTGCTGGTGTTTGGCCTCTTTGATCACTGATCATGCCAACTATCCACTTCTTCTGTTTACTCCTGTGAGCCAGCAAGACGTTGAATGGAGACGTTTTATAAATGGATATCAGTTAGACGTCTTCCTGTTTGGTTTGTATTGTCTAAAGACAATAAAACGTTTACCTCATTTATTCTCTTTAAATTGACTTCATAAAAACTCTCTTTCTCTTACCGAAGAAGACGAGCAGACACATGCTGATGGCCAGGATGGAGCTGGGGCTGAGGGCGGCCAGCCGGTGACCTTTGACCTGCCCCAGCTCACAGCGCTGACCCCTGAACCCCTCCTGACATCGGCACCGGTAGCTGTCGGGCGACAGCGCCTGGCAGATGCCGCCGTTACGGCAGGAAGAAGGTCCACAGGGCGACGGCACACAACGCTGCTGACCCGAGTCATCTGTCACCGTCACCTGACCGCCGGGACACCTGGGAGACGACGCAGAGGGACGGAGGGCGCGATGAGTTAAAGACACCAGAAGAAGCAGTGGAGGGTGTGTTGGGGGGGGGGGGGGGGGTGTGTACAGAGGGTGTGTGTGTCTTCTACCTGCACTGGTGTTTCCTCCACAGGTCGATGCAGCGCAGCGGGCTGCGGCAGGGTTGGCTGCTGCAGGCGTCGCTGGAGCACCCCGAGGTGACGCCCCGCCTCTCCAGCACCGTCACCAAGTCCCGGCTCTGCCCGTCCAGAGGCAGGACCTGACCGTTAAAACGAACGTCCCGCAGACAGCCTGGAGGAGGACACGTCTAGTTTAGAATCCATTAATGTGTTTTTTAGGATTGTTGTTGTTATTGCTGATACGATGATGATATACATTACTGTCATAATGGGGGACTGGGACGGGGTTAGTCAAGGGTCATGTGACTGCTGTGACAGACAGGTCCATGATCCCTGATCTGTCATAACTGAGGTTTAAAGACTGGCGGATCCAAGACCAGTAAACACCAAACAAATCAAGTCCAGAGCAGAAGGCGATACTGAGGACAGTGAAGTATTTCTGTATTTGGTCTTAAAAAGACAACTTTGTGTTTCCTATTTCCATGCTGGGAGATACAAGACCAAACCATTTCAAGACTGATACCAGATACTAGATACCAGATACTGGATCTGAAAAGTCTAAACAAGTTTGTTCTTCACAACTTTCTCTTGACCTTGAAGGAAAACACAAAAATGTAAGAAAATGACTTCATTCATTATCAGAGAGTAAGAACCTGTTTGTGGCGGTCTCATAGATACTTTTGGGTCAGTTCACTAAGTTAAGAAAAACACATGCGACCAGCAGAATCCAGATCGGATCCAGATCTCACCCTGGAAGTCGGCCTTGTCTCCGGTGTTCGGGCCGTTGCCGACCATCACGCTGGCTGGGTGAACCACAATCTCCCTGCGGCTCCCCAGCCGGGCCTGGATCTCCCGCGAGCCCCCGCCCTGCTCCAGCTGCAGGGTGAACAGGTTGTCATGGCGACTGAGGCTGACCAGGACCCACTGCCCGATGTCCACCCGCTGGCCGGGGAGCCGCAGGGCGTGGGCACCGTCACCGAGGTTGGCCCGAACAGAGAGGTGACCCTCCGTGATCTGAAAGAGAACGCGAACTTTCTCAAAAACCTTCCCACAGTGCATCGTGTCTGTCGTGTTTATGCTCTCGTGTAAGACTTAAATGGCTGTTAATGATTGGCTGACAGGCGGGCTGACAGGCGGGCTGACAGGCGGGCTGACAGGCGGACTGACAGGCGGACTGACCTCCAGGACTATGTACTCGTTGGCCTCCCGGGACGTCACGGAGAGCAGGGTGCCCGAGGTAGCTCTGGTTCGGAGGAGCAGCTGGATGTTTGTGCGCCGAGAGCTGCCGCCTCCTCTGAGCTGATATCGCAGGACGCTGCCCGAGTCGAAGGAGAACTCTGGGACGGCTGCATGGGGGGGGGGGGGGGGGGGGGTTTAAAACGTTTAGCTTTCACACTTCAAACAAACCCTGTTCTGTTGTAGAGACGCTGAGAAGAACAGATCAGATCATCGTTACTCGTTTCCGTTGAAGGTGAAGTTAAAAATATGTTTGTCAAGAAGAATCATTTAAGCACCGAAGGGTGTTGTTGTGAAATGTCTTCAGTTAAATAACGCCCACGACAAGCAGCTCAGTTACGCCAACAATTAAACTTCTGTGGAAATCGAGTGTTTGCTGTGAGGTGATCGCTGCATGAAACACACACACACACACACACACACACACACCCTCACCAGTGTCACACTTGTGTCCAGTGTATCCCGGGTGGCACTCGCAGCTGAAGGAGCCCCAGTCGGCGAGGCAGGAGGCCTGAACGCCGCAGGAGGGGCCGGCCGCCGTCACACACACCCCGTCTGTCAGCCTGCACCCAGGGGTGCTGTCCACGCTCTCACCTGGAGACGCCAGGTCGTACACCTGAGGATCAGAGGGAGGCGCGCTGTGAGACAGATGACCATCTTGGTTTTCTTAAAATCCTTCAGCAAGATTGTGTTTCTCTAGTCATAGAGAATCTAGTCAAATGAAAAATGGCAGCAGAAGAACTCAAAGTGTTTCCT